>NC_074703.1:5782367-5806398 GCF_029448725.1 Salvelinus fontinalis | reverse complement strand
CAGGAGGGTTTGCAGCACTGAGCTCCACTGGTCAGGAAGGTATGCAACACCTACACTGAGCTCCACTGGTCAGGAAGGTATGCAACACCTACACTGAGCTCCACTGGACAGGAAGGTATGCAACACCTACACTGAGCTCCACTGGTCAGGAAGGTATGCAACACCTACACTGAGCTCCACTGGACAGGAAGGTATGCAGCACTGAGCTCCACTGGTCAGGAAGGTATGCAACACCTACACTGAGCTCCACTGGACAGGAAGGTATGCAGCACTGAGCTCCACTGGACAGGAAGGTATGCAGCACTGAGCTCCACTGGACAGGATTGTATGCAGCACCTACACTGAGCTCCACTGGACAGGAAGGTATGCAACACTGGGCTCCACTGGACAGGAAGGTATGCAACACCTACACTGAGCTCCACTGGACAGGAAGGTATGCAGCACTGAGCTCCACTGGACAGGAAGGTATGCAGCACTTAGCTCCACTGGACAGGAAGGTATTCAGCACTGAGCTCCACTGGACAGGAAGGTATGCAGCACTGAGCTCCACTGGACAGGAAGGTATGCAGCACTGAGCTCCACTGGACAGGAAGGTATGCAGCACTGAGCTCCACTGGACAGGAAGGTATGCAGCACTGAGCTCCACTGGACAGGAAGGTATGCAGCACTGAGCTCCACTGGACAGGAAGGTATGCAGCACTGAGCTCCACTGGACAGGAAGGTATGCAGCACTGAGCTCCACTGGACAGGAAGGTATGCAACACTGAGCTCTACTGGTCAGGAAGGTATGCAACACCTACACTGAGCTCCACTTCCTGTCATGACGTCGCCTGCTTGGGTATTGCAAACCCCATCCCCCTCTCCCTGCCTTTCCCTGCCCCTTCAACCCATGCTGTGGTCACAGAGAGGTCGTAAATTCCCGAGAATCTCCTCATGGCCCAACAGTATTAGACAGAGGGTAAACTTTCAGGACAAAGGAATTTTCTCCCACCTCACAGAACTTGAGGTACGAGCATATTTCATGTTCCTGCAAAAGTATAAAAGATCGGTGGAGAGTCCAGCTATTAACATGCCCATTGGTCACCACGGGGGGAACTCATGAGAGACTGTGGGACTACATTACCATACCGCTGTTTATATAAAAACCTCAGATATGAGGTTTACATCTGTTTGTTGTATAAAATTAATGAGTGATTATGATACTGTTTGCATAATTGTGTAATATGATTTTGGACTGTTTAATTAAGAAAAATACAAATCCCTTTTTGATTGGAAATAAACCCGAGGACCCGCCCCTGAGCCAGTTGGGTCAGATATCCAAGGACAGCCCCTTCCTGCTATCTGAATAAAAGTAAACTCTGAGAAATTACCATTAGACCATGTTTTCTCTGCATGGGGAGAACGAAGGTTAAGGTAACATTGCTGAATCTTTAACCATACCACGTGGTTAAACTCTTATACGAATAAGAACAACTTTGATATTGACTACTAGTCTAGAGCTAGGAATTCGGTATCATTGAACGCGAAGAAAGACAACCGCCGAAACATCCATTCTATAACGAATGTCACTCTGAACTATCCACAATAACCGAGACAGAAAGAACTCCAACCAAAACGAACTTCTCTCCAACGATCAAGACGACACACACCGAGCGTAACTATATATACACTGCTCAAAAAAATAAAGGGAACACTTAAACAACACAATGTAACTCCAAGTCAATCACACTTCTGTGAAATCAAACTGTCCACTTAGGAAGCAACACTCATTGACAATACATTTCACATGCTGTTGTGCAAATGGAATAGACAACAGGTGGAAATTATAGGCAATTAGCAAGACACCCCCAATAAAGGAGTGGTTCTGCAGGTGGTGACCACAGACCACTTCTCAGTTCCTATGCTTCCTGGCTGATGTTTTGGTCACTTTTGAATGCTGGCGGTGCTTTCACTCTAGTGGTAGCATGAGACGGAGTCTACAACCCACACAAGTGGCTCAGGTAGTGCAGCTCATCCAGGATGACACATCAATGCGAGCTGTGGCAAGAAGGTTTGCTGTGTCTGTCAGCGTGGTGTCCAGAGCATGGAGGCGCTATCAGGAGACAGGCCAGTACATCAGGAGACGTGGAGGAGGCCGTAGGAGGGCAACAACCCAGCAGCAGGACCGCTACCTCCGCCTTTGTGCAAGGAGGAGCAGGAGGAGCACTGCCAGAGCCCTGCAAATGACCTCCAGCAGGCCACAAATGTGCATGTGTCTGCTCAAACGGTCAGAAACAGACTCCATGAGGGTGGTATGAGGGCCCGATGTCCACAGGTGGGGGTTGTGCTTACAGCCCAACACCGTGCAGAACGTTTGGCATTTGCCAGAGAACACCAAGATTGGCAAATTCGCTACTGGCGCCCTGTGCTCTTCACAGATGAAAGCAGGTTCACACTGAGCACATGTGACAGACGTGACAGAGTCTGGAGACGCCGTGGAGAACGTTCTGCTGCCTGCAACATCCTCCAGCATGACCGGTTTGGCGGTGGGTCAGTCATGGTGTGGGGTGGCATTTCTTTGTGGGGCCGCACAGCCCTCCATGTGCTCGCCAGAGGTAGCCTGACTGCCATTAGGTACCGAGATGAGATCCTCAGACCCCTTGTGAGACCATATGCTGGTGCGGTTGGCCCTGGGTTCCTCCTAATGCAAGACAATGCTAGACCTCATGTGGCTGGAGTGTGTCAGCAGTTCCTGCAAGAGGAAGACATTGATGCTATGGACTGGCCCGCACATTCCCCAGACCTGAATCCAATTGAGCACATCTGGGACATCATGTCTCGCTCTATCCACCAATGCCACGTTGCACCACAGACTGTCCAGGAGTTGGCGGATGCTTTAGTCCAGGTCTGGGAGGAGATCCCTCAGGAGACCATCGGCCACCTCATCAGGAGCATGCCCAGGCGTTGTAGGGAGGTCATACGTGGAGGCCACACACACTACTGAGCCTCATTTTGACTTGTTTTAAGGACGTTACATCAAAGTTGGATCAGCCTGTAGTGTGGTTTTCCACTTTCATTTTGAGTGTGACTCCAAATCCAGACCTCCATGGGTTGATAAATTTGATTTCCATTGATAATTTTTGTGTGATTTTGTTGTCAGCACATTCAACTATGTAAAGAAAAAATTATTTAATAAGAATATTTCATTCATTCAGATCTAGGATGTGTTATTTTAGTGTTCCCTTAATTTTTTTGAGCAGTGTATATTGATTGCAATTGTTCCCGAATGAGTGAGCGTTCATGTGTAAGGATTAGCATGTCAATTGTTATAATTATGGACTCTGTAGTGAATTCTTAGTCGAACGCAACTTTCCCTTTGTCTAACAAGCCGCTATGCCAGTTCAGCCCACTAGGGTATATTTCTCCCATCATTTCATGTAACTATTTTAAGTTTGTTTGTTTGTTTATGCATTTCTGTGAATTAATTAGTTAGTAATAAATAAATAATTTAAGACAATTGATGTATGGATGACTCATAGTGAAGACTGGGTTCATGCAGATAATCAACAATTTACGACGTTTGGAATGAGACTAACGTGAGGTAAAAATAAATAAATCATTAATCAGAAGACTTTTGATCAGATATGAAAATATCTGAAAGGTTATATTGGGAAATTATAACTTTGTAATCTAATAACTTTCCTTGGTGCCCTCGAATTCATAGTTAATTAGTTACGTTATTACTCAAGTGATCGCGTAATCCCTAATTACAGGAATCTATGATAAAAACTATAAGTCTTGAATTTAATGATAGCAAAGACACGACAGTATGCAGCACCTACACTGAGCTCCACTGGTCAGAAAAGTATGCAGCACCTACACTGAGCTCCATCTGGTCAGGAAGGTATGCAGCACTGAGCTCCACTGGACAGGAAGGTATGCAGCACCTACACTCAGCTCCACTGGTCAGGAAGGTATGCAGCACTGAGCTCCACTGGACAGGAAGGTATGCAGCACTGAGCTCCAATGGACAGGAAGGTATGCAGCACCTACACTGGGCTCCATCTGGTCAGGAAGGTATGCAGCACCTACACTGGGCTCCATCTGGTCAGGAAGGTATGCAGCACCTACACTGGGCTCCATCTGGTCAGGAAGGTATGCAGCACTGAGCTGCACTGGTCAGGAAGGTATGCAGCACTGAGCTGCACTGGACAGGAAGGTATGCAGCACTGAGCTCCACTGGTCAGGAAGGTATGCAGCACCTACACTGAGCTCCACTGGTCAGGAAGGTATGCAACACCTACACTGAGCTCCAATGGACAGGAAGGTATGCAGCACCTACACTGAGCTCCATCTGGACAGGAAGGTATGCAGCACTGAGCTCCACTGGACAGGAAGGTATGCAGCACTGAGCTCCATTGGACAGGAAGGTATGCAGCACCTACACTGAGCTCCACTGGTCAGGAAGGTATGCAACACCTACACTGAGCTCCAATGGACAGGAAGGTATGCAGCACCTACACTGAGCTCCATCTGGACAGGAAGGTATGCAGCACTGAGCTCCACTGGACAGGAAGGTATGCAGCACTGAGCTCCATTGGACAGGAAGGTATGCAGCACCTACACTGGGCTTGGTAATGATATGAGACAGCCTTTCCTCTACAGGGAGCTGGGCTTGGTAATGATATGAGACAGCCTTTCCTCTACAGGGAGCTGGGCTTGGTAATGATATGAGACAGCCTTTCCTCTACAGGGAGCTGGGCTTTGTAATAATATGAGACAGCCTTTCCTCTTCAGGGAGCTGGGCTTGGTAATGATATGAGACAGCCTTTCCTCTACAGGGAGCTGGGCTTGGTAATGATATGAGACAGCCTTTCCTCTACAGGGAGCTGGGCTTGGTAATGATATGAGACAGCCTTTCCTCTACAGGGAGCTGGGCTTGGTAATGATATGAGACAGCCTTTCCTCTACAGGGAGCTGGGCTTGGCAATGATATGAGACAGCCTTTCCTCTACAGGGAGCTGGGCTTTGTAATAATATGAGACAGCCTTTCCTCTTCAGGGAGCTGGGCTTGGTAATGATATGAGACAGCCTTTCCTCTACAGGGAGCTGGGCTTTGTAATAATATGAGACAGCCTTTCCTCTTCAGGGAGCTGGGCTTGGTAATGATATGAGACAGCCTTTCCTCTACAGGGAGCTGGGCTTGGTAATGATATGAGACAGCCTTTCCTCTACAGGGAGCTGGGCTTGGTAATGATATGAGACAGCCTTTCCTCTACAGGGAGCTGGGCTTGGTAATAATATGAGACAGCCTTTCCTCTACATGGAGCTGGGCTTGGTAATGATATGAGACAGCCTTTCCTCTACAGGGAGCTGTGCTTGGTAATGATATGAGAGGGGGGTCACTGTATTTTAGATGTTTCCAAAACTTAATTGTTTAATATTGTTTTGCAAATGGACCCAACACCTCCCTGGCATAAAGTGCAATTGATTCAATTACACATTCAATTAGTTTTAGGCAAATATATATAGGTATTTCAATTCATGATTAGGCTCAGCTAGCTACTGTGTTTCTGTACTAAAGTGTGTGTGTGTGTGTGTGTGTGTGTGTGTGTGTGTGTGTGTGTGTGTGTGTGTGTGTGTGTGTGTGTGTGTGTGTGTGTGTGTGTGTGTGTGTGTGTGTGTGTGTGTGTGTGTGTGTGTCTTTTCAATGAATTTTCAGAGAGGAGAGAATATGCCTTTGTGCTGGCTAATCTTTACATTGCATTTAGATGGGGTTTTAATGGGGGGTATATAGCTTACTGTTCGAATTTCAAATTTTTACATCTTGCTCATTTCCATTTTGAGCAACCTTAGCGAATGAAAGGCCAAGAATGCAACATCTGCCACGCCCACTGTAGCGCAGAGTGGAATCTTGCTTCGCGTTGACGCAGACGACTAGTTCCACAAGACGAACCCGCTCGGAGTAACCGCAGCCTCGAGTAACCGCAGCCTCGCAGCCTCTGACTCCTCTGGGGCGCGTTGGGCGGGAGGCTATGATAAAGACTGAACTAGGTAAATTGCACACAGTTTAACATAAACGCAATTAAATGCAAGTTATAGCAGGGTTGGATTGTTGGAATTCTCGACATTTAACCCTGATATTAACCTCACCAGCAGCCGATACAGACAGACAAAAGGGAGAGAGAGACCGCTTCTTGTTCCTCCCAACCCGCCTTTGAATGTGAGCTGTCCGCGGTACCTGGACGGGAAAGATGCAGCAAAGAAGATGCGGATTGTTTATGGTTTTATCCTTTTTACTACAGATGGGGAAAGCAGGTAAGTGGCGCAGATTAGGACACCAATAACCCTGCAAGCATTCAAATAGACTCAATGAATGTCATCACTGACTGTTGTTGTAGCCTATTCTCCAGTTAGTGCACAGACACACCTATACCATTCAATGTAATTCCATAACCTATGCTTTCAGCATCACACATAGCAGACACATCTGTATGTATTTTATACGGGGTTGTAATGGCATTTGTTTTGTAAGGTGCTGCATGGTATGATGATGAACAGGGCTACGTTCACTATGTAACGGTGCATTCGAAGCATAACCATCTTATGTTGCGTCTTATTTTTTCATGCAACAAAGCCTGAATCGAAGTTGTTCCGTTTGTGTGGTTCGTCTGCCAATGCATAAAGCGAGAGAGAGGCTGAAAGCCGATCGAATAGAATCCCACCTCTAATCCAATAAGGACGTGTGGTTCAGGACCATGGCTAGCAACCGGCCGAAAACAACACTACTGTCGTTAGGGAGAAAATGTCTCAACTGTGTTTGTGAAAGAGGAAGGGTCACGCAGCAGTAATTACCTGGATGAAGGATTTAGCCTATATTGTGAACGGTGTTAATCTAAAGACAATGCCACGTATTATACACGTTGTTTTACAGAGAATGTACAATAAAACAATCTACTGAGTTTACTATTGGGATATTCTACATCGATTTTACAGCTGGCATTACTGTACCATATTGATACACATTTTATTACAGGTTAAGAGAGAGAGAGAGAGAGAGAGAGAGAGAGAGAGAGAGAGAGAGAGACAGAGAGAGAGAGAGAGAGAGAGAGAGAGAGAGGCTACATGTATTTATTCTGCTCTTAGTCTATACCAGAAGACGATTGATAAACCTGTCATTGTGACTCAGAGAGATACTGTAAAACCAACTCTATGGCTGTCACTCAGTGAAGGTCAAGGGGCAAAACCCATGTGATTGGCAGCTGTTGACCTCCAGGCCTACGCCCCTGAGTTCTAGAATGCTTATTCTGTTCTACACTCTCAGAAGACCCAGAAATGATCCCTAAAATCAGAGCTTTCATTCTCTTCACTGGCATCAGATATGGTGTGATGTATTACTAGGAGGGATGACAGTTTTTCTTCCCACTTCCCTTCCATACCACCTTGCTGTGCTGACACACGCGTGCCTGGCACAGGAGGAAATGTGATCTTTCTCCCTCCATATCTCTCTCTTTCTCACCCTCCCTTTCTCTCCCTCCCTCTCACTATGGTCTCTCTCTCTCTCTCTCTCTCTACTGTATCTCTCTCCCTGCCGCCTGCTGCCTCCGCCTCTCAATCTGGAAAATGAATAACAACATGACATTCACTCGAGAATGAGAGAGAGAGAGCACAGAGCAGGGAGAGGGAGAGAGAGAGCCCAGAGAGAGCACAGAGAGCAGGGAGAGGGAGAGAGAGAGCCCAGAGAGAAAGAGATAAAGAGAGAGCACAGAGAGCAGGGAGAGGGAGAGAGAGAGCTCAGAGAGAAAGAGATAAAGAGAGAGGGAGCAGGGAGACGGAGAGAGAGAGAGCACAGAGAGCAGGGAGAGGGAGAGAGAGAGCTCAGAGAGAGCACAGAGAGCAGGGAGAGGGAGAGAGAGAGCCCAGAGAGAAAGAGATAAAGAGAGAGCACAGAGAGCAGGGAGAGGGAGAGAGAGAGCCCAGAGAGAAAGAGATAAAGAGAGAGGGAGCAGGGAGAGGGAGAGAGAGAGAGCACAGAGAGCAGGGAGAGGGAGAGAGAGAGCTCAGAGAGAAAGAGATAAAGAGAGAGGGAGCAGGGAGACGGAGAGAGAGAGAGCACAGAGAGCAGGGAGAGGGAGAGAGAGAGCTCAGAGAGAGCACAGAGAGCAGGGAGAGGGAGAGAGAGAGCCCAGAGAGAAAGAGATAAAGAGAGAGCACAGAGAGCAGGGAGAGGGAGAGAGAGAGCCCAGAGAGAAAGAGATAAAGAGAGAGGGAGCAGGGAGAGGGAGAGAGAGAGAGCACAGAGAGCAGGGAGAGGGAGAGAGAGAGCTCAGAGAGAAAGAGATAAAGAGAGAGGGAGCAGGGAGACGGAGAGAGAGAGCACAGAGAGCAGGGAGATGGAGAGAGAGAGAGCACAGAGAGCAGGGAGAGGGAGAGAGAGAGAGCACAGAGAGCAGGGAGAGGGAGAGAGAGAGCCCAGAGAGAAAGAGATAAAGAGAGAGGGAGCAGGGAGACGGAGAGAGAGAGAGCACAGAGAGCAGGGAGACGGAGAGAGAGAGCACAGAGAGCAGGGAGAGGGAGAGAGAGAGCCCAGAGAGAAAGAGATAAAAAGAGAGGGAGCAGGGAGACGGAGAGAGAGAGAGCATAGAGAGCAGGGAGAGAGACAGAGCACAGAGAGAGAGAGCACAGAGAGAGAGAGAGCCAGAGAGAGAAAGTGAAAGAGAGAGAGCACAGAGAGCAGGGAGAGAGAGAAAGCGGAAAAGGGGCAGGTTTCATGGCTCGGGGCGTGAGCGGATGACTGATCAGCTTAATTAAACTAATACCAGACTATGAACACTATCCATCCCTCTCTCTCTTCTTCTCTGTAATACCAGACTATGTAGACTGTCCATCCCTCTCTCTCCTTCTTCTCTATAATACCAGACTATGAACACCATCCATCCCTCTCTCTCTTCTTCTCTGTAATACCAGACTATGTAGACTGTCCATCCCTCTCTCTCTTCTTCTCTATAATACCAGACTATGTAGACTGTCCATCCCTCTCTCTCCTTCTTCTCTATAATACCAGACTATGAACACTATCCATCCCTCTCTCTCTTCTTCTCTATAATACCAGACTATGTAGACTGTCCCTCTCTCTCCTTCTTCTCTATAATACCAGACTATGTAGACTATCCATCCCTCTCTCTCCTTCTTCTCTGTAATACCAGACTATGTAGACTGTCCATCCCTCTCTCTCTTCTTCTCTGTAATACCAGACTATGTAGACTGTCCCTCTCTCTCCTTCTTCTCTGTAATACCAGACTATGTAGACTGTCCCTCTCTCTCTCTCCTTCTTCTCTGTAATACCAGACTATGTAGACTGTCCATCCCTCTCTCTCCTTCTTCTCTGTAATACCAGACTATGTAGACTGTCTCTCTCTCTCCTTCTTCTCTGTAATACCAGACTATGTAGAATGTCCATCCCTCTCTCTCCTTCTTCTCTGTAATACCAGACTATGTAGACTGTCCATCCATCTCTCTCCTTCTTCTCTGTAATACCAGACTATGTAGACTGTCCATCCATCTCTCTCCTTCTTCTCTGTAATACCAGACTATGTAGACTGTCCATCCATCTCTCTCCTTCTTCTCTATAATACCAGACTATGTAGACTGTCTCTCTCTCTCTCTCCTTCTTCTCTGTAATACCAGACTATGTAGACTGTCTCTCTCTCTCTCTTCTTCTCTATAATACCAGACTATGTAGACTGTCCATCCCTCTCTCTCCTTCTTCTCTATAATACCAGACTATGTAGACTGTCTCTCTCTCTCCTTCTTCTCTATAATACCAGACTATGTAGACTGTCTCTCTCTCTCCTTCTTCTCTATAATACCAGACTATGTAGACTGTCTCTCTCTCTCCTTCTTCTCTGTAATACCATTCTATGTAGACTGTCCCTCTCTCTCCTTCTTCTCTATAATACCAGACTATGTAGACTGTCTCTCTCTCTCCTTCTTCTCTGTAAAACCATTCTATGTAAACTGTCCCTCTCTCTCCTTCTTCTCTGTAATACCAGACTATGTAGACTGTCCCTCTCTCTCTCCTTCTTCTCTGTAATACCAGCCTATGTAGACTGTCCCTCTCTCTCCTTCTTCTCTGTAATACCAGACTATGTAGACTGTCCCTCTCTCTCCTTCTTCTCTGTAATACCAGACTATGTAGACTGTCCCTCTCTCTCCTTCTTCTCTGTAATACCAGACTATGTAGACTGTCCCTCTCTCTCCTTCTTCTCTGTAATACCAGACTATGTAGACTGTCCATCCCTCTCTCTCCATCTTCTCTGTAATACCAGACTATGTAGACTGTCCCTCTCTCTCCTTCTTCTCTGTAATACCAGACTATGTAGACTGTCCATCCCTCTCTCTGCTTCTTCTCTTTAATACCAGACTATGTAGACTGTCCATCCCTCTCTCTCCTTCTTCTCTATAATACCAGACTATGTAGACTGTCCATCCCTCTCTCTCCTTCTTCTCTATAATACCAGACTATGTAGACTGTCCATCCCTCTCTCTCCTTCTTCTCTATAATACCAGACTATGTAGACTGTCCCTCTCTCTCTCTCCTTCTTCTCTGTAATACCAGACTATGTAGACTGTCCATCCCTCTCTCTCCTTCTTCTCTATAATACCAGACTATGTAGACTGTCCCTCTCTCTCTCTCCTTCTTCTCTATAATACCAGACTATGTAGACTGTCCATCCCTCTCTCTTCTTCTCTGTAATACCAGACTATGTAGACTGTCCATCCCTCTCTCCTTCTTCTCTGTAATACCAGACTATGTAGACTGTCCCTCTCTCTCCTTCTTCTCTGTAATACCAGACTATGTAGACTGTCCCTCTCTCTCCTTCTTCTCTATAATACCAGACTATGTAGACTGTCCCTCTCTCTCCTTCTTCTCTGTAATACCAGACTATGTAGACTGTCCCTCTCTCTCTCCTTCTTCTCTGTAATACCAGACTATGTAGATTGTCCCTCTCTCTCTCCTTCTTCTCTGTAATACCAGACTATGTAGACTGTCCCTCTCTCTCTCCTTCTTCTCTGTAATACCAGACTATGTAGACTGTCCCTCTCTCTCCTTCTTCTCTATAATACCAGACTATGTAGACTGTCTCTCTCTCTCCTTCTTCTCTGTAATAACAGACTATGTAGACTGTCCCTCTCTCTCCTTCTTCTCTGTAATACCAGACTATGTAGACTGTCCCTCTCTCTCCTTCTTCTCTGTAATACCAGACTATGTAGACTGTCCCTCTCTCTCCTTCTTCTCTGTAATACCAGACTATGTAGACTGTCCATCCCTCTCTCTCCTTCTTCTCTGTAATACCAGACTATGTAGACTGTCCCTCTCTCTCCTTCTTCTCTGTAATACCAGACTATGTAGACTGTCCATCCCTCTCTCTGCTTCTTCTCTGTAATACCAGACTATGTAGACTGTCCATCCCTCTCTCTCCTTCTTCTCTATAATACCAGACTATGTAGACTGTCCCTCTCTCTCTCCTTCTTCTCTATAATACCAGACTATGTAGACTGTCCCTCTCTCTCCTTCTTCTCTATAATACCAGACTATGTAGACTGTCCATCCCTCTCTCTCCTTCTTCTCTGTAATACCAGACTATGTAGACTGTCCCTCTCTCTCCTTCTTCTCTATAATACCAGACTATGTAGACTGTCCATCCCTCTCTCTCCTTCTTCTCTATAATACCAGACTATGTAGACTGTCCATCCCTCTCTCTCCTTCTTCTCTATAATACCAGACTATGTAGACTGTCCCTCTCTCTCTCTCCTTCTTCTCTGTAATACCAGACTATGTAGACTGTCCACCCCTCTCTCTATTTCTTCTCTATAATACCAGACTATGTAGACTGTCCCTCTCTCTCTCTCCTTCTTCTCTATAATACCAGACTATGTAGACTGTCCATCCCTCTCTCTCTTCTTCTCTGTAATACCAGACTATGTAGACTGTCCATCCCTCTCTCCTTCTTCTCTGTAATACCAGACTATGTAGACTGTCCCTCTCTCTCCTTCTTCTCTGTAATACCAGACTATGTAGACTGTCCCTCTCTCTCCTTCTTCTCTATAATACCAGACTATGTAGACTGTCCCTCTCTCTCCTTCTTCTCTGTAATACCAGACTATGTAGACTGTCCCTCTCTCTCTCCTTCTTCTCTGTAATACCAGACTATGTAGACTGTCCCTCTCTCTCTCCTTCTTCTCTGTAATACCAGACTATGTAGACTGTCCCTCTCTCTCTCCTTCTTCTCTGTAATACCAGACTATGTAGACTGTCCCTCTCTCTCCTTCTTCTCTATAATACCAGACTATGTAGACTGTCTCTCTCTCTCCTTCTTCTCTGTAATACCAGACTATGTAGACTGTCCCTCTCTCTCCTTCTTCTCTGTAATACCAGACTATGTAGACTGTCCCTCTCTCTCCTTCTTCTCTGTAATACCAGACTATGTAGACTGTCCCTCTCTCTCCTTCTTCTCTGTAATACCAGACTATGTAGACTGTCCATCCCTCTCTCTCCTTCTTCTCTGTAATACCAGACTATGTAGACTGTCCCTCTCTCTCCTTCTTCTCTGTAATACCAGACTATGTAGACTGTCCATCCCTCTCTCTGCTTCTTCTCTGTAATACCAGACTATGTAGACTGTCCATCCCTCTCTCTCCTTCTTCTCTATAATACCAGACTATGTAGACTGTCCCTCTCTCTCTCCTTCTTCTCTATAATACCAGACTATGTAGACTGTCCCTCTCTCTCCTTCTTCTCTATAATACCAGACTATGTAGACTGTCCATCCCTCTCTCTCCTTCTTCTCTGTAATACCAGACTATGTAGACTGTCCCTCTCTCTCCTTCTTCTCTATAATACCAGACTATGTAGACTGTCCATCCCTCTCTCTCCTTCTTCTCTATAATACCAGACTATGTAGACTGTCCATCCCTCTCTCTCCTTCTTCTCTATAATACCAGACTATGTAGACTGTCCCTCTCTCTCTCTCCTTCTTCTCTGTAATACCAGACTATGTAGACTGTCCCTCTCTCTCCTTCTTCTCTATAATACCAGACTATGTAGACTGTCCATCCCTCTCTCTCCTTCTTCTCTGTAATACCAGACTATGTAGACTGTCCCTCTCTCTCCTTATTCTCTATAATACCAGACTATGTAGACTGTCCATCCCTCTCTCTCCTTCTTCTCTATAATACCAGACTATGTAGACTGTCCATCCCTCTCTCTCCTTCTTCTCTATAATACCAGACTATGTAGACTGTCCCTCTCTCTCTCTCCTTCTTCTCTGTAATACCAGACTATGTAGACTGTCCATACCTCTCTCTCCTTCTTCTCTATAATACCAGACTATGTAGACTGTCCCTCTCTCTCTCTCCTTCTTCTCTATAATACCAGACTATGTAGACTGTCCATCCCTCTCTCTCTTCTTCTCTGTAATACCAGACTATGTAGACTGTCCATCCCTCTCTCCTTCTTCTCTGTAATACCAGACTATGTAGACTGTCCCTCTCTCTCCTTCTTCTCTGTAATACCAGACTATGTAGACTGTCCCTCTCTCTCCTTCTTCTCTATAATACCAGACTATGTAGACTGTCCCTCTCTCTCCTTCTTCTCTGTAATACCAGACTATGTAGACTGTCCCTCTCTCTCTCCTTCTTCTCTGTAATACCAGACTATGTAGACTGTCCCTCTCTCTCTCCTTCTTCTCTGTAATACCAGACTATGTAGACTGTCCCTCTCTCTCTCCTTCTTCTCTGTAATACCAGACTATGTAGACTGTCCATCCATCTCTCTCCTTCTTCTCTGTAATACCAGACTATGTAGACTGTCTCTCTCTCTCCTTCTTCTCTGTAATACCAGACTATGTAGACTGTCCCTTTCTCTCCTTCTTCTCTGTAATACCAGACTATGTAGACTGTCTCTCTCTCTCCTTCTTCTCTGTAATACCAGACTATGTAGACTGTCCCTTTCTCTCCTTCTTCTCTGTAATACCAGACTATGTAGACTGTCCCTCTCTCTCTCCTTCTTCTCTGTAATACCAGACTATGTAGACTGTCTCTCTCTCCTTCTTCTCTATAATACCAGACTATGTAGACTGTCCATCCCTCTCTCTCCTTCTTCTCTGTAATACCAGACTATGTAGACTGTCCATCCCTCTCTCTCTTCTTCTCTGTAATACCAGACTATGTAGACTATCCATCCCTCTCTCTCTTCTTCTCTGTAATACCAGACTATGTAGACTGTCCATCCCTCTCTCTCTTCTTCTCTGTAATACCAGACTATGTAGACTGTCTCTCTCTCTCTCCTTCTTCTCTGTAATACCAGACTATGTAGACTGTCCATCCATCTCTCTCTCCTTCTTCTCTGTAATACCAGACTATGTAGACTGTCTCTCTCTCTCCTTCTTCTCTGTAATACCAGACTATGTAGACTGTCTCTCTCTCTCCTTCTTCTCTGTAATACCAGACTATGTAGACTGTCTCTCTCTCTCTCCTTCTTCTCTGTAATACCAGACTATGTATACTATCCATCCCTCTCTCTCCTATGATCTCTTCCTCTCTCGCTCCTTCTCTTATCCATTCTGTCTCTTCCTTGCTTTCCTATGAGCTGTGTGATGCTCTCGTTCTTCCCCTTTCTCTTTCTTGTCTGTGAGGGATTCATGTTTTATATCTGGATATACTGAGTGTTCAAAATGAAACTTGCTGTCAATATATCTTGATTAGCATTGTTGAGTCCAAAGAAACCGTATTGGTAGACCTGCAGCTAGCATAGCATCAACCATAGTGGTAGACCCTCAGCTAGCACAGCATCAACCATAGTGCTAGACCTGCAGCTATCATAGAATAACCATAATGGTAAACCTGCAGTTAGCATAGCATCAACCATATTGGTAGACCTTCAGCTAGCATAGCATCAACCATATTGGTAGACATTCAGCTAGGATAGCATCAAGCATAGTGGTAGACTTTCAGCTAGCATAGCATCACCATATTGGTAGACCTACAGCTAGCAGAGCATCAACCATATTGGTAGACCTTCAGCTAGCATAGCATCAACCAGAGTGATAGACCTGAAGCTAGCATAGCATCAACCAGAGTGGTAGATCTACAGCTAGCATAGCATCAACCATATTGGTAGACCTGCAGCTAGCATAGCATCAAGCATAGTGGTATACCTTCAGCTAGCATAGCATCAACCATATTGGTAGACCTTCAGCTAGCATAGCATCAAGCATAGTGATAGACCTGAAGCTAGCATAGCATCAACCAGAGTGGTAGATCTACAGCTAGCATAACATCAACCATAGTGGTAGACCTGCAGCTAGCATCAACCCATTCTCTCTCTCTTTGTAGATGTTTTTTCTGGTGACCATGACCGCTACATGACCAGGACCGGTGAAGGGAGGCGGTGGTCGGACAGCCCGGTCCTGGTGTACCGTCACGTGGACCAAGATGGCCAGGAGAAGACCCTGGGTCTGGAGACACCCGGGTGGCAGCGTGGCGGGGACAGAGACAGTCTCCATGCCTTGGTTAACACCCTCAATGCCCAGCACCAGGCCAGACTGGACAGCTTCAGGTAAAGAGAGATGCTTGAAACCAACACAGTCCATCACATAAACAAAAAACCGAAAAAAGGGGTCCGGCACTCAACTGACAGACGCAGCTGTAGTGAGGATGTTGAGTTTGAGATGCAAGACACATTCACAGAAAGGGACACAATGAAGAATTATTAAACACAATTGAACCTTAGTTTAATATTATTTTACAACCAACTCTCTTTGTTGTCTTGTAATCTCATGTTATTGTATGTAATACTGCGATCCAGGTTTTACCTGCCGTAGTACACATGACATTAAACTAATTAGATGTGTCCACAGTACACACTGATCATACAGAATGTTTCAGCAGGGACATGACCAGAGTGGACAGCCTCCTCACCCAGTCCTCCCAGACCCATGCCCGGCTGGCTAAGCTGATGCCCGCTGCCCTGCTGGAGTCCCGGTTCCGCCAGGCGCCCCGTGGGCACGGAGCCGTCAGCCTGCTGGCACAGCCGGAGCAGGAGGTACGGGTGGAGAATGCTCCAGTCTCAGCACGCTATATCGTCACCGTGGTGAGTGGAGTGTAGATATATCCCACTTACACTCTGGATGTATAGATGGGTCATTCCACCAGTGCCTTTTGAGATCTGTAACTTGGTCAAAAAAAACAACAACAAAAAACATTTGATTTCGGCTCCAACTATCATCTTAATTATCCATGTATTTTAACCAATCATCAGTCATCTGAGTGCAGTGCAGTACATGTTGAGTGATTTATGGCAATTTTGCCAGCTAGCTTGCAGTTGCTAGTTAATTTGTCCTATTTAGCTAGCTTGCTATTGCTAGCTAATTTGTCCTGGGATATAAACGTGAATTGTTATTTTACCTGAAATGCACAAGGTCCTCTACTCCGAACAATTAATCCACAGATAAAACGGTCAACCGAATCATTTCTAGTCATCTCTCCTCCTTCCAGGCTTTTTCTTCTTTGGACTTTATATGGCGATTGGCGTCCAACTTTCATAGTTACCACGACGACCGACCGAACTCAGTTCATCTTTCAATCACCCACGTGGGTATAACCAATGAGGAGATGGCATGTGGGTATCTGCTTCTATAAACCAATCAGGAGATGGGAGAGGCAGGACTTGCACCGCGTTCAGAGTCACAAATAGAACTGACTTCTATTTTAGCGCTTGGCAACGCAGACGCTCGGTGACGCGAGTGGTGTGGTCAGCATGTAACTTGATCAAATTCAAAACAGCAATCCCTCTCTTTCATTATTAGATATATAATACAAAAAGATGATGGTTCAATTAGCTTGTTGGTGTGAGTGTGTGTGTGTGTGTGTGTGTGTGTGTGTGTGTGTGTGTGTGTGTGTGTGTGTGTGTGTGTGTGTGTGTGTGTGTGTGTGTGTGTGTGTGTGTGTGTGTACAGACAGTCAGACAGTCAGTCAGAAAGCCAGCCTGCAGACAGGCAGGCAGGCAGGCAGATAGACAGGCAGACAGGGCTGGTACATGGTGATGTGATGATGTCGCCTACCTGGCTGCTAGAGGAGATGGCAGAAATGCAATGATTGAACAAACATTATTTCCCAGAAGTGTTATGAGCCTCTTGGAATGATAAGCAGAAGAAGATATTCTATATGTGTTCTTTCCTATAGATTCTATATGTGTTCTCTCCTGTAGATTCTATATGTGTTCTCTCCTGTAGATTCTATATGTGTTCTCTCCTATAGATTCTATATGTGTTCTCTCCTATAGATTCTATATGTGTTGTCTCCTATATATTATATATGTGTTCTCTCCTATATATTCTATATGTGTTCTCTCCTATAGATTCTATATGTGTTCTCTCCTATATATTCTATATATGTTCTCTCCTATAGATTCTATATGTGTTCTCTCCTATATATTATATATGTGTTCTCTCCTATAGATTCTATATGTGTTCTCTCCTGTAGATTCTATATGTGTTCTCTCCTATAGATTCTATATGTGTTCTCTCCTATATATTCTATATATGTTCTCTCCTATAGATTCTATATGTGTTCTCTCCTATATATTATATATGTGTTCTCTCCTATAGATTCTATATGTGTTCTCTCCTATAGATTCTATATGTGTTCTCTCCTATAGATTCTATATGTGTTCTCTCCTATAGATTCTATATGTGTTCTCTCCTACATATTCTATATGTGTTCTCTCCTATAGATTCTATATGTGTTCTCTCCTATAGATTCTATATATGTTCTCTCCTATATATTCTATATATGTTCTCTCCTATAGATTATATATGTGTTCTGTCCTATAGATTCTATATGTGTTCTCTCCTATATATTCTATATGTTTCCATCCTATATATTCTATATGTGTTCTCTCCTATAGATTCTATATGTCTGATATCATGGTTAATGTGGTGTTGATACCTTTACTTCAACAACGGGTCGTTACGTAACATTAACGATTAGATAAGTTGCTTTGACCTTCACTTTCACATTGAGATTCTCTTACAGCGCCAGCTGAACCCCACCAGACACACGCACGCACGCACGCACGCACGCACGCACGCACGCACGCACGCACGCACGCACACACACACACACACACACACACACACACACACACACACACACACACACACACACACACACACACACACACACACACACACACACACACACACACACACACACCCCCTCAGGAGACAACGGGCTGCTTTGTCATGTTATTTTCCACCAGTGTATTGTGTTCTAACTAGAGAGAGAGGCGTCTGCTGTCAGAACATTACTGGGAGAACATCTTTATCTACAAGAGAACAGAGACACTGTGTCTGTCTGTCTGTCTGTCTGTCTGTCTGTCTGTCTCAGTTTTGGAGGTGGACAAACCCTAGTTGTATTTGGATAAAGCTGTATTCCTCCAACACCATCCCCTGGCTAGCCGTAGTCCCCTGGCTAGTTGTAGTCCCCTGGCTAGTTGTAGTCCCCTGGCTAGCCGTAGTCCCCTGGCTAGTTGTAGTCCCCTGGCTAGCCGTAGTCCCCTGGCTAGTTGTAGTGCACTATGAGTGCACTATGTAAGGAATAGGCTGCCATTTGGGATGCAGCCTTAAAATCAATCACTTAACTGGCTCAGTGGTCCCTTCAGCACTCTGTCTGTAGACCGACCAGAATCCTCTGATTTAACAACTGATCTCAAGAGAAAGGAGGGAGGGAGGGAGGGATGGCAATAGAGAGAGAGAAACAGACAGACAGGCAGAGTGAGAGAGATATATATAGAGAGGGGAGGAAGACCAGAGAGAGAGAGGGGAGAGAGAGCAGAGTGAGAGAGATATATATAGAGTGGGGAGGAAGACCAGAGAGAGAGAGGGGAGAGAGAGCAGAGAGAGAGAGATTGGGGGGACTCCTATGGGCTATTAAATACACATCACTACACTTACAGGGATGAGACAGACTGTACAGGGATGAGACAGACTGTACAGGGATGAGACAGACTGTAAAGGGATGAGACAGACTGTTCAGGGATGAGACAGACTGTACAGGGATGAGACAGACTGTACAGGGATGAGACAGACTGTAAAGGGATGAGACAGCCTGTACAGGGATGAGACAGACTGTACAGGGATGAGACAGACTGTACAGGGATGAGACAGACAGTACAGGGATGAGACAGACTGTACAGGGATGAGACAGACTGTACAGGGATGAGACAGACTGTACAGGGATGAGACAGACCGTACATTAAAACAATGAACTGACTATGAGACATACTGTAGTATTGATATATTGACACTGTAGAAGCTCCACTGTACACACACACACACACACACACACACACACACACACACACACACACACACACACACACACACACACACACACACACACACACACACACACACACACACACACACACACACACACACACACACACACACACACACACACACACACACTGGCTGAGGCTATGGAGTAATGTAGACTACTAATGACCATCAGTGGTGTTGCTGTTTGCTTACTGTAACATTCAGCCCAATTAGTTTACCTCGTCCAGCCCACAATGCTTTGTAAGGACGGAGTAAACAAATCATTCATAACAATAGAACCTGAACACATAGTTATACCACCATGCATGACAAATAGAGGAGCATTACTGAGATACAAATTACCCCCGGTGAAAACAAAGTGTTGCTTCTTCACAACCCTGAGAGAGAGAGGGGGGGGGGGGGGTAGAGAGAGAGAGGGAGAGGGGGCGGGGTAGACAGAGAGAGAGGGGGAGACGGAGACAGAGAGAGGGGGAGAAAGAGAGAGAGAGGGAGGAGGAGAGAGAGAGGGCTATAATGATAAAAAATGTATGAGCTCTAAGAGGGTTCTTATTGCAGCCAGTTTATCAAGGAGAAGAGCACAGCTGTCATGAGAGAGGAGAGAGAGAGAGGAGAGAGGGGGAGAGAGACAGAGACAGAGACGGAGGAGTAGAGCTGTGAGACAGTGAGGAGAGAGGAGAGAGGCGAGAGGGGAGAGGAGAGAGAGAGACAGAGACAGAGGAGTAGAGCTGTGAGACAGTGAGGAGAGAGGGGAGAGGAGAGAGAGAGACACAGAGACACAGAGAGAGAGAGAGAGACAGAGGCAGAGACAGAGGCAGAGACAGAGACAGAGAGAGGAGTAGAGCTGTGAGACAGAGTGAGAAGACAGGACCACTCTGTGTCTGGGGGGGACACATATCCCCATTAAAGCAGGACAGTCTCCTACATAGACCTCCTGTCTTTGCCTTCTGTGTGAAACCATAGCAGAGCAGTGGACAGTATCTCACTTCTGACACCTTGTTAGCTGCTCCGGCCCAAAGGTCAGAGATCTGTGATTCCACATGTGACCAGCTCTTCTCTGTAGCCCAGGTCAACACACATAACCGCTGTGACTGGCTACCCACCACCTCCCCAAGGAAACATGGGTGACATGGCGCTGGCTAGCAGAGGCTTGGGTGCTGTTTGGAGTATTTGTACCAACGAGATCTGTGTAAAAGCAACTCAAGGCCTGGTGTTTGGCCCGAGGGGGATCTCTCTAGAATGGATAATGAGTATTATAAAGATTATATCATCATCACATTTTATAAAAAAATGTGATTCTCTCTCTTTCTCTCACTCTTTCTTTCTCCTCTCTCTCTCTCTCCCGCTCTTGCTCTCTCTCTCTCTCTCTCTCTCTCTCTCTCTCTCTCTCTCTCTCTCTCTCTCTCTCTCTCTCTCTCTCTCTCTCTCTCTCTCTCTCTCTCTCTCTCATCTTTCTCTCTCTCCCCTCTCTTGCTCTGTCTGTCTCTCACCCCTCTCTCACTCTTTCTCTCTCCCCCTCTCTCACTCTTTCTCTCTCCCCCTCTCTTGCTCTGTCTCTCTTGCGCCTCTCTCATCTTTCTCTCTCTCCCCCTCTCTTGCTCTCTCTCTCCCCCTCTCTCACTCTTTCTCTCTCCCCCTCTCTTGCTCTGTCTCTTGCGCCTCTCTCTGTTGCCAAACTATTATCTTTCCTTCTGAGGAGAAAATGCCCTGCAGTTAAGCCGTGTTGCTGTTTTCCAGTAACTTAGCAACAGCAGGTCTAGACAGACTATAAGATATGGTCAAATCCAATACATGACAGCTCCTCCTCCTCCTCCTGTCTGTAGTAGATAGGTGGTGAATGGTTTAACAGGAAATGAAAGAGCAGGCAGGCGTGTGTATGATGGAGGTAATGTCTGTGAAGTGCCACAGGTCGGATAGTCATCTCCGTGGTAACTACACTGAGAGGCTGATAGGGAAACAGGTCCTCTACGACGCAAGGAGGTCTTACCGTCTGTCTGTCTGTCTGTCTGTCTGTCTGTCTGCCTGCCTGCCTGCCTGCCTGCCTGCCTGTCTGCCTGCCTGTCTGTCTGTCTGTCTGTCTGTCTGTCTGTCTGTCTGCCTGCCTGCCTGCCTGCCTGCCTGCCTGCCTGCCTGTCTCAACGCACCTCAATGGGAGCATAGTATCTGTCTGTCATAGAGAACAGACCAGGGGGTGGTGCTCTCTCTGCCTCCTGTTTATTACAGAGGAAATTAGGAAATACAGAGCCATCATACCCTCCTGATTGGTTGGCTGATAGTGGAAGCTGCCTCCTGATAGGCTCTGTCCACCTTCCAGGACCTGCAGGGCCCACTGGGGTGAAATCATCTTTACCGCCCGTCTCTCAGAGAGGAGAGGAGAGGACTTCCTGACTATACCATACTAACCCTGACAGGAGAGGAGAGGACCTCCTGACTATACCATACTAACCCTGACAGGAGAGGAGAGGACCCCCTGACTATACCATACTAACCCTGACAGGAGAGGACCCCCTGACTATACCATACTAACCCTGACAGGAGAGGACTTCCTGACTATACCATACTAACCCTGACAGGAGAGGAGAGGACCTCCTGACTATACCATACTAACCCTGACAGGAGAGGACTTCCTGACTATACCATACTAACCCTGACAGGAGAGGAGAGGACCTCCTGACTATACCATACTAACCCTGACAGGAGAGGAGAGGACCTCCTGACTATACCATACTAACCCTGACAGGAGAGGAGAGGACATCCTGACTATACCATACTAACCCTGACAGGAGAGGACTTCCTGACTATACCATACTAACACTGACAGGAGAGGAGAGGACCTCCTGACTATACCATACTAACCCTGACAGGAGAGGACCTCCTGACTATGCCATACTAACCCTGACAGGAGAGGACCTCCTGACTATACCATACTAACCCTGACAGGAGAGGAGAGGACCTCATGACTATAACATACTAACCCTGACAGGAGAGGACCTCCTGACTATGCCATACTAACCCTGACAGGAGAGGACCTCCTGACTATACCATACTAACCCTGAAAGGAGAGGACCTCCTGACTATACCATACTAACCCTGACAGGAGAGGAGAGGACCTCCTGACTATACCATACTAACCCTGACAAGAGAGGAGAGGACCTCCTGACTATACCATACTAACCCTGACAGGAGAGCAGAGGACCCCCTGACTATACCATACTAACCCTGACAGGAGAGGAGAGGACCTCCTGACTATACCATACTAACCCTGACAGGAGAGGACCTCCTGACTATACCATACTAACCCTGACAGGAGAGGAGAGGACCTCCTGACTATACCATACTAACCCTGACAGGAGAGGAGAGGACCTCCTGACTATACCATACTAACCCTGACAGGAGAGGAGAGGACCTCCTGACTATACCATAATTACCCTGACAGGAGAGCAGAGGACCCCCTGACTATACCATACTAACCCTGACAGGAGAGGACCTCCTGACTATACCATACTAACCCTGACAGGAGAGGAGAGGACCTCCTGACTATACCATAATTACCCTGACAGGAGAGGAGAGGACCCCCTGACTATACCATACTAACCCTGACAGGAGAGCAGAGGACCCCCTGACTATACCATACTAACCCTGACAGGAGAGGACCTCCTGACTATACCATACTAACCCTGACAGGAGAGGACCCCCTGACTATACCATACTAACCCTGACAGGAGAGGAGAGGACCTCCTGATTATACCATACTAACCCTGACAGGAGAGGACCTCCTGACTATACCATACTAACCCTGACAGGAGAGGACCCCCTGACTATACCATACTAACCCTGACAGGAGAGGAGAGGACCTCCTGACTATACCATACTAACCCTGACAGGAGAGGAGAGGACCTCCTGACTATTCCATACTAACCCTGACAGGAGAGGAGAGGACCTCCTGACTATACCATAATTACCCTGACAGGAGAGCAGAGGACCCCCTGACTATACCATACTAACCCTGACAGGAGAGGAGAGGACCTCCTGACTATACCATACTAACCCTGACAGGAGAGGACCTCCTGACTATACCATACTAACCCTGACAGGAGAGGACCCCCTGACTATACCATACTAACCCTGACAGGAGAGGAGAGGACCTCCTGATTATACCATACTAACCCTGACAGGAGAGGAGAGGACCTCCTGACTATACCATACTAACCCTGACAGGAGAGGAGAGGACCTCCTGACTATACCATACTAACCCTGACAGGAGAGGACCTCCTGACTATACCATACTAACCCTGACAGGAGAGGAGAGGACCTCCTGACTATACCATACTAACCCTGACAGGAGAGGACCCCCTGACTATACCATACTAACCCTGACAGGAGAGGAGAGGACCTCCTGACTATACCATACTAACCCTGACAGGAAAGATCCTGGCTACAGGCCTAGTATATGGTTGTAATCAATTGAGCTCTGGGTCCTGTCTGAGGAGTTTCCCAGTCTGTAGAGAGGTATGGGTCCTGTCTGAGGAGTATTCCAGTCTGTAGAGAAGTCTGGGTCCTGTCTGAGGAGTATCCCAGTCTGTAGAGAGGTATGGGTCCTGTCTGAGGAGTTTCCCAGTCTGTAGAGAGGTCTGGGTCATGTGTGAGGAGTA
>NC_074703.1:5757367-5779867 GCF_029448725.1 Salvelinus fontinalis | reverse complement strand
TCTGTCTGGTGGCTGACCTGCCTATACTGATAGATAGGCCTAGTGCCCGGTTCTGTCTGTCTGGTGGCTGACCTGCCTATACTGATAGATAGGCCTAGTACCCGGTTCTGTCTGTCTGGTGGCTGACCTGCCTATACTGATAGATAGGCCTAGTGCCCGGTTCTGTCTGTCTGGTGGCTGACCTGCCTATACTGATTGATAGGCCTAGTGCCCGGTTCTGTCTGTCTGGTGGCTGACCTGCCTATACTGATAATAGACCTAGAGCATGGTTCTGTCTGTCTGGTGGCTGACCTGCCTATACTGATAGATAGACCCAGTGCCCGGTTCTGTCTGTCTGGTGGCTGACCTGCCTATACTGATAGATAGACCTAGTGCCCGGTTCTGTCTGTCTGGTGGCTGACCTGCCTATACTGATAATAGACCTAGAGCATGGTTCTGTCTGTCTGGTGGCTGACCTGCCTATACTGATAATAGACCCAGTGCCCGGTTCTGACTGTCTGGTGGCTGACCTACTATGCTGTGCCCCTCCCGTCTCTCCGTCCTACGCTAGCTCGCTACGAAAAATATGTTGTGTGTTTTTGTTCTCAGAAGTACAGCAACTAACCAGTCTCCTCCATTTCAAAAATACTGAATCTTAGGAGTCGATTTCTAGCGGAATACATTTTGACACTCAGAAATGGGAATCGACACCAGAGTCGAGGTGCAAGGAGTCGAGGAATCAATTATTTTGGAGTCGACTCTCCACCACTACGCAAGCAACAGCCCCACAGTCCCGTATGACAACACTTGAGAAGTTCAATTGGAGTTTCTCCTAGCCACTGTGCTTCTACATCTGCATTGCTTTTGGGGGTTTTAGCCTGGGTTTCTGTGTGAGCACTTTGTGACATCTGCTGATGTAAAAAGGGGCTTCATAAAGACATTTGATGTGATTTTAAATGGGAAGGAAATGCAGACTGAGAGGTAGATGTGAGGTACATTAATGTTGAACCATCTGAAAGGGACCGTGAGACACACACCGTTGCTGGCAGCAGCGCAGCTACATTGTGAATTCACATGGAATTAAACATGTGGTTTTTCTTATTGTTTTAAAGCGGGAAACCCGATAAAGAAAAATGGCCGTTTAAAAAAAACTTCTCTACAGTGTATCCAGTCTACACAGCACACAGAGACAAAGTAAAATAGAGGACGTTTTAGCATCGCATTTGTAGACTCACCTCTGCCGTCAGTAGCTCAATGAAATAGAATAAACATAGCCATTGCTTTAGCTGCCATTGCATTCAATTATTCATCCATTCAATGCAAAGCCTCAGCAACACTGAGGATATTCTATCATCACGTTTCTACACTGAGGATATTCTATCATCACGTTTCTACACCGAGGATATTCTATCATCACGTTTCTACACCGAGGATATTCTATCATCACGTTTCTACACTGAGGATATTCTATCATCACGTTTCTACACTGAGGATATTCTATCATCACGTTTCTACACCGAGGATATTCTATCATCACGTTTCTACACTGAGGATATTCTATCATCACGTTTCTACACTGAGGATATTCTATCATCACGTTTCTACACCGAGGATATTCTATCATCACGTTTCTACACCGAGGATATTCTATCATCACGTTTCTATACCGAGGATATTCTATCATCACGGTTCTACACTGAGGATATTCTATCATCACGTTTCTACACTGAGGATATTCTATCATCACGTTTCTAGATTCACCTCTGCGGTCTCTGGGAGAAGCCAAGACAGGAGGAGGCTGGTGATTTATTTAGCAGGCGTTCAGCAGGCAGACCTATCTCCCGTAGAGAGAAAGCAGAGAGCTGAATGTCACCACACAGTGGGTGGGTGGGGGGGGGGGGGGGGGGGGGGGTCCTGATGGGGACAGGGCTTTGGGCACACGGCACAGCGCATCTCAGGCATGCACGTTGCACGTCACACACACACACGCACACACACACACTCACACACACACACACACACACACACACACACACACACACACACACACACACACACACACACACACACACACACACACACACACACACACACACACACACACACACACACACACACAGGTGACAGCAAGTTAACCTCCCATAGAGATTGCCAAAGCTAGTATTATTATAAAATACTATTATTATGATAAAATACTATTATTATGATAAAATACTATTATTATGATAAAACTATTATTATAAAATGAGTAGCCTTGTATCCATACTGCATGTGCTGTAAACAACTATAGGAAACCTGCACTCTGTTATCACTGTTACATTTGACGATAAGGCACATTTGACGATAAGGCACATTTGACGATAAGGCACATTTGACGATAAGGCACATTTGACGATAAGGCACATTTGACGATAAGGCACATTTGACGATAAGGCACATTTGATGATAAGGCACATTTGATGATAAGGCACATTTGACGATAAGGGATAAGGCACATTTGACGATAAGGCACATTTGATGATAAGGCACATTTGACGATAAGGGATAAGGCACATTTGACGATAAGGCACATTTGATGATAAGGCACATTTGACGATAAGGCACATTTGACGATAAGGCACATTTGACGATAAGGCACATTTGACGATAAGACACATTTGACGATAAGGCACATTTGACGATAAGGCACATTTGACGATAAGGCACATTTGACGATACGGCACATTTGACGATAAGGCACATTTGACGATAAGGCTCATTTGACGATAAGGCTCATTTGACGATAAGGCACATTTGACGATAAGGCACATTTGACGATAAGGCACATTTGACGATAAGGCACATTTGACGATAAGGCACATTTGACGATAAGGCACATTTGACGATAAGGCACATTTGTCGATAAGGCACATTTGTCGATAAGGCACATTTGACGATAAGGCACATTTGACGATAAGGCACATTTGACGATAAGGCACATTTGACGATAAGGCACATTTGACGATAAGGCACATTTGACGATAAAGCACATTTGACGATAAGGCACATTTGATGATAAGGCACATTTGACGATAAGGCACATTTGACGATAAGGGATAAGGCACATTTGACGATAAGGCACATTTGATGATAAGGCACATTTGACGATAAGGGATAAGGCACATTTGACGATAAGGCACATTTGATGATAAGGCACATTTGACGATAAGGCACATTTGACGATAAGGCACATTTGACGATAAGGCACATTTGACGATAAGACACATTTGACGATAAGGCACATTTGACGATAAGGCACATTTGACGATAAGGCACATTTGACGATACGGCACATTGACGATAAGGCACATTTGACGATAAGGCTCATTTGACGATAAGGCTCATTTGACGATAAGGCACATTTGACGATAAGGCACATTTGACGATAAGGCACATTTGACGATAAGGCACATTTGACGATAAGGCACATTTGACGATAAGGCACATTTGACGATAAGGCACATTTGACGATAAGGCACATTTGTCGATAAGGCACATTTGACGATAAGGCACATTTGACGATAAGGCACATTTGACGATAAGGCACATTTGACGATAAGGCACATTTGACGATAAGGCACATTTGTCGATAAGGCACATTTGACGATAAGGCACATTTGACGATAAGGCACATTTGACGATAAGGCACATTTGACGATAAGGCACATTTGACGATAAGGCACATTTGACGATAAGGCACATTTGACGATAAGGCACATTTGATGATAAGGCACATTTGATGATAAGGCACACAGAAGAAATGCAAGTCCAGTTCTGACAGCCTTCCACATTTCCCATTTTTATCACATGTTTTTTTGGTTGTGTTATCCAGTTCTGTTTTGGCGTTCACACAGTCCTTTTATCAATGGTGAATCACTAGAGGCAGTCTTCCTCACATAAACCATTAGCAGCAGGACCAGAAATAGCCCGGCTTTGTATTCTGGTCCAGGTTAAGAGAGAACGCCCACTCACTTCACTTCCTGTGTGTAGTTACATGACAATATGTCCCTGCAGGGCACCAATAGCCACGGCTAAGGAGAAGGAGGAAGAAAGGAGGAGCAATGGGGGAGAGAGGAGTGAGAGAGGAGGAGAGAGGAGAGTGAGAGGTGAAGCAATGGAGGAGAGAAGAGAGAGAGGGGGAGCAATGGAGGAGAGAGGAGAGAGAGGGGGAGCAATGGAGGAGAGAAGAGAGAGAGAGTAGGAGCAATGGGGAGGGGAGGAGAGAGAGAAGAGGGGCAATGGGGGGGAGAGGAGAGAGAGGAGGATGGAGGCGAGACAGTCAAGTCATTGAGAGAGAGAGAGAGAGAGAGAGAGAGATGCAGAGAGAAAGAGTAGAGTGTCTGAAAGATGTGGGTTCTCTTGTCAGTCAGGAACTTGCGGTCTCTCTGACCATAGGGATGTTGTGTAACTCAGATCACAGATGGTGCCCAGACACTGTGTGGTCTTCCTGTCTCTGTCTCTGCCTAGGGCCTGTTGAAAGACACAGTGTGTGTGTATGTGTGTATGTGTGTGTTTTTTTTTTATTTTTTTTTTATTTAACCTTTATTTAACCAGGTAGGCAAATTGAGAACACGTTCTCATTTACAATTGCGACCTGGCCAAGATAAAGCAAAGCAGTTCGACACATACAACAACACATAGTTACACATGGAGTAAAAACAAACATATAGTCAATAATACAGTGAAAAAGATAAAAAAATAAGTCTATATACAATGTGAGCAAGTGAGGTGAGATAAGGGAGGTGAAGGCAAACAGATATATGTATAAATAAATAAAAATATAAAAAGGCCATGGAGGCGAAGTGAGTACAACACAGCAAGTAAAATAAAAACTAAAAAAAACACTGGAATGGTTGGTTTGCATTGGAAGAAAGTGCAAAGTAGAGACAGAAATAATGGGGTGCAAAGGAGCAAAATAAATTAATAAATAAATACAGTAGGTAAAGAGGTAGTTGTTTGGGCTAAATTGTAGATGGGTTATGTACAGGTGCAGTAATCTATGAGCTGCTCTGACAGCTGGTGCTTAAAGCTAGTGAGGGAGATAGGTGTTTCCAGTTTCAGAGATTTTTGTAGTTCGTTCCAGTCATTGGCAGCAGAGAACTGGAAGGAGAGGCGTCCAAAGGAAGAATTGGTTTTGGGGGTGACTAGAGAGATATACCTGCTGGAGCGCGTGCTACGGGTAGGTGCTGCTATGGTGACCAGCGAGCTGAGATAAGGGGGGACTTTACCTAGCAGGGTCTTGTAGATGACCTGGAACCAATGGGTTTGGCGACGAGTATGAAGCGAGGGCCAGCCAACGAGAGTGTACAGGTCGCAGTGGTGGGTAGTATATGGGGCTTTGGTGACAAAACGGATGGCACTGTGATAGACTGCATCCAATTTATTGAGTAGGGTTTTGGAGGCTATTTTGTAAATGACATCACCGAAGTCGAGGATTGGTAGGATGGTCAGTTTTACAAGGGTATGTTTGGCAGCATGAGTAAAGGATGCTTTGTTGCGGAATAGGAAGCCAATTCTAGATTTGACTTTGGATTGGAGATGTTTGATGTGGGTCTGGAAGGAGAGTTTACAGTCTAACCAGACACCTAGGTATTTGTAGTTGTCCACATATTCTAAGTCAGAGCCGTCCAAAGTAGTGATGTTGGACAGGCGGGCAGGAGCAGGCAGCGATCGGTTGAAGAGCATGCATTTGGTTTTACTTGTATTTAAGAGCAGTTGGAGGCCACGGAAGGAGAGTTGTATGGCATTGAAGCTCGCCTGGAGGGTTGTTAACACAGTGTCAAAAGAAGGGCCAGAAGTATACAGAATAGTGTCGTCTGCGTAGAGGTGGATCAGAGAATCACCAGCAGCAAGAGCGACATCATTGATGTAAACAGAGAAGAGAGTCGGTCCAAGAATTGAACCCTGTGGCACCCCCATAGAGACTGCCAGAGGCCCGGACAACAGACCCTCCGATTTGACACACTGAACTCTATCAGAGAAGTAGTTGGTGAACCAGGCGAGGCAATCATTAGAGAAACCAAGGCTGTCGAGTCTGCCAATGAGGATGTGGTGATTGACAGAGTCAAAAGCCTTGGCCAGGTCAATGAATACGGCTGCACAGTATTGTTTCCTATCGATGGCGGTTACAATATCGTTTATGACCTTGAGCGTGGCTGAGGTGCACCCATGACCAGCTCTGTAACCAGATTGCATAGCGGAGAAGGTGTGGTGTGATTCGAAATGGTCGGTAATCTGTTTGTTGACTTGGCTTTCGAAGACCTTAGAAAGGCAGGGTAGGATAGATATAGGTCTGTAGCAGTTAGGGTCAAGGGTGTCCCCCCCTTTGAAGAGGGGGATAACCGCAGCTGCTTTCCAATCTTTGGGGATCTCAGACGACACGAAAGAGAGGTTGAAGAGGCTAGTAATAGGGGTGGCAACAATTTCAGCAGATAGTTTTAGAAAGAAAGGGTCCAGATTATCTAGCCCGGCTGATTTGTAAGGGTCCAGATTTTGCAGCTCATTAAGAACATCAGCTGACTGTATTTGGGAGAAAGAGAAATGGGGAAGGCTTGAGCGAGTAGCAGAGGGGAGGGCAGTGCTGTTGTCCCGGGTAGGTGTGTGTGTGTGTGTGTGTGTGTGTGTGTGTGTGTGTGTGTGTGTGTGTGTATGTGTGTGTGTATGTGTGTGTGTGTGTGTGTGTGTGTGTGTGTGTGTGTGTGTGTGTGTGTGTGTGTGTGCCCATGCATGTCTGCTTGCGTGAATACTGTATCTCCATCTGTGAGTATGTATATGTCTGTGAGCGTGAATACTGTATCTCCATCTGTGAGTATGTATATGTCTGTGAGCGTGAATACTGTATCTCCATCTGTGAGTATGTACTGTATATGTCTGTGAGCGTGAATACTGTATCTCCATCTGTGAGTATGTACTGTATATGTCTGTGAGCGTGAATACTGTGTCTCCATCTGTGAGTATGTATATGTCTGTGAGCGTGAATACTGTATCTCCATCTGTGAGTATGTATATGTCTGTGAGCGTGAATACTCTATCTCCATCTGTGAGTATGCACTGTATATGTCTGTGCGTGTGAATACTGTATCTCCATCTGTGAGTATGTATATGTCTGTGAGCGTGAATACTGTATCTCCATCTGTGAGTATGTATATGTCTGTGAGCGTGAATACTGTATCTCCATCTGTGAGTATGTATATGTCTGTGAGCGTGTGGGAGACCTTTTCTTCACGGCTGGAGTGGCCTTTTAGCTCAGTCAGGATGTTGGCACACAGAAACCCTGTTGTTACCGTCCCTCCTGCTCCTCCCTGTCTGCTGACTGCTGAATTATTCAAGTCGATGGGCAGTGGGGAGCCGCGGGGGTGTGGGTTACGGCTGCCAGTCGATGGGCAGTGGGGAGCCGCGGGGGTGTGGGTTACGGCTGCCAGTCGATGGGCAGTGGGGGAGCCGTGGGGGTGTGGGTTACGGCTGCCAGTCGATGGGCAGTGGGGAGCCGCGGGGGTGTGGGTTACGGCTGCCAGTCGATGGGCAGTGGGGGAGCCGTGGGGGTGTGGGTTACGGCTGCCAGTCGATGGGCAGTGGGGAGCCGCGGGGGTGTGGGTTACGGCTGCCAGTCGATGGGCAGTGGGGAGCCGCGGGGGTGTGGGTTACGGCTGCCAGTCGATGGGCAGTGGGGAGCCGCGGGGGTGTGGGTTACGGCTGCCAGTCGATGGGCAGTGGGGAGCCGCGGGGGTGTGGGTTACGGCTGCCAGTCGATGGGCAGTGGGGAGCCGCGGGGGTGTGGGTTACGGCTGCCAGTCGATGGGCAGTGGGGAGCCGCGGGGGTGTGGGTTACGGCTGCCAGTCGATGGGCAGTGGCGAGCCGCGGGGGTGTGGGTTACGGCTGCCAGTCGATGGGCAGTGGGGAGCCGCGGGGGTGTGGGTTACGGCTGCCAGTCGATGGGCAGTGGGGAGCCACGGGGGTGTGGGTTACGGCTGCCAGTCGATGGGCAGTGGGGAGCCGCGGGGGTGTGGGTTACGGCTGCCAGTCGATGGGCAGTGGGGAGCCGCGGGGGTGTGGGTTACGGCTGCCAGTCGATGGGCAGTGGGGAGCCGCGGGGGTGTGGGTTACGGCTGCCAGTCGATGGGCAGTGGGGAGCCGCGGGGGTGTGGGTTACGGCTGCCAGTCGATGGGCAGTGGGGAGCCGCGGGGGTGTGGGTTACGGCTGCCAGTCGATGGGCAGTGGGGAGCTGCGGGGGTGTGGGTTAAGGCTGCCAGTCGATGGGCAGTGGGGAGCCGCGGGGGTGTGGGTTACGGCTGCCAGTCGATGGGCAGTGGGGAGCCGCGGGGGTGTGGGTTACGGCTGCCAGTCGATGGGCAGTGGGGAGCCGCGGGGGTGTGGGTTACGGCTGCCAGTCGATGGGCAGTGGGGAGCCGCGGGGGTGTGGGTTACGGCTGCCAGTCGATGGGCAGTGGGGAGCCGCGGGGGTGTGGGTTATGGCTGCCAGTCGATGGGCAGTGGGGAGCCGCGGGGGTGTGGGTTATGGCTGCCAGTCGATGGGCAGTGGGGAGCCACGGGGGTGTGGGTTACGGCTGCCTGTCGATGGGCAGTGGGGTAGCCACGGGGGTGTGGGTTATGGCATCTCTAGGCCAATGCAATTTTGTAGTTTTGTAGTCAAATATGTGTTGATCTGAGAGTGGCATAAAAGTAGAAATAGCGCTTATCAGAAATTGTTCGGGGCGGACTTCACGAAAGTCTTGTTTTTACGCCATTAAGTCTTCCTGTGTATCCCGAGGGTTCCTGCCAGAACCCGAAAGGTCAAAGGTCAGATTATTTTAGAGGAGTGACCTGACCTGGGTATCAAGTATCCGCGTCATTAAAACCCTCTTGTCATCTCTTGAGTCTCGTCTAGTCCTCTTTACCCACAGTGGGAGATTCCTCCAGACATTTTAGGATCCAGGTGGATGACTGGCTGTAGCTATAAGACTATAAATACATCTCATATTCCCATCAGCCATGTTCCAACACATCCCATACGTCAGACAGCACATATCACCGTGGTCCTCTGTCGTTCAGTAGAACATGGCTCTTACAGCACCAGGATGGTGGGTTATATTCCTGGGACCACCCGTATCTAAAACTAAATGTACGCGCTCATGACTGTAAAGTCTCTTTGGATAAAAGTGTCTCGCTAAATGACATTTTCTCTGTGTAAATATATATGTGATGAAATACCACCGGGGATTATTGTCCGTGGGTGAGGTAGTCTTCTCCATCATCCTCTTGCTGTAGCGACAAGCTGCCAACAATCCAGTGACAGACAGCTGTGCTGACGCCACGACACTGAGCCATGAGTGTGGAGGGGACTGATTACAGACACAGTTGGGATCTTTTCAGGATTATTAGCTTAAACAGGGAGGGAGAGAGGAAGAGAGAGAGAGGAGGTAGAGAGGAGGAGAGAGAGAGGATGTAGAGAGGAGGAAAGAAAGAGAGGAGGGAGAGAGAGAGGAGGTAGAGAGGAGGAAAGAGAGAGAGGAGAGAGAGAGAGAGATAGAGAGGAGGTAGAGAGAGAGAGGAGGGAGGTAGAGAGGAGGAGAGAGAGGAGGAGAGAGAGAGGAATAGAGAGAGGAGGAGAGAGAGGATGGAGAGAGAGGAGGGAGAGAGAGAGGAGGAGAGAGAGAGAGAGGAGGAGAGAGGAGTGAGGGAGAGAGAGGAGGGAAAGAAAGAAAGAGAGGAGAGAGAGAGAGAGAGAGAGAGAGAGAGAGAGAGGGGAGGTAGAGAGGAGGAAAGAAAGAGAGGAGGGAGAGAGAGAGGAGGTAGAGAGGAGGAAAGAGAGAGAGAAGGGAGAGAGAGAGAAGGTAGAGAGGAGGAAAGAGAGAGAGGAGGAGAGAGAGAGGAAGAGAGAGAGGAGGAGAGAGAGAGAGGAGGGAGGTAGAGAGGAGGTAGAGAGGAGGAAAGAGAGAGAGAAGGGAGAGAGAGAGAAGGTAAAGAAGATGAAAGAGAGAGAGGAGGAGAGAGGAAGAAAGAGAGAGGAGGAGAGAGAGAGAGGAGGGAGGTAGAGAGGAGGAGAGAGAGGAGGAGAGAGAGAGGAATAGAGAGAGGAGAGAGAGGATGGAGAGAGAGGAGGGAGAGAGAGAGGAGGAGAGAGAGAGAGAGGAGGAGAGAGGGGGAGGGAGAGAGAGGAGGGAAAGAAAGATAGAGAGGAGAGAGAGAGAGACAGAGAGAGAGAGAGAGAGAGAGAGAGAGAGAGAGAGAGGGGAGGTAGAGAGGAGGAAAGAAAGAGAGGAGGGAGAGAAAGAGGAGGTGGAGAGGAGGAAAGAGAGAGAGAAGGGAGAGAGAGAGAAGGTAGAGAGGAGGAGAGAGAGAGAGGAAGGGAAAGGAGAGAGAGAGAGTGAGAGAAGGGAGAGAGAGCGAGGAGGTAGGTAGAGAGGAGGAGAGAGAGAGGAAGAGAGAGAGGAGGAGAGAGAGGAGGTAGAGAGAGGAGGGAGAGAGAGAGGAGGAGAGAGAGAGAGAGGAGGAGAGAGGAGGGATGGAGAGAGAGGAGGGAAAGAAAGAAAGAAAGAAAGAAAGAGAGGAGAGAGAGAGAGAGAGAGAGAGAGAGAGAGAGAGAGAGAGAGAGAGACGGAGAGAGAGAGAGAGAGAACGGGAGGACATCAAAGCAATGATCCACAAAAGACTGAGCCCAGATTTCTACCACCAAAGAACAAAGCTGAACCTGCGGCTGTGCAGTGTGTGGCTGGCTTCAGTTAAAGCAGCCTCTAGATGGAGCTGATAACCTGGACATCTAGATGGAGCTGATAACCTGCACCACTATATGGAGCTGATAACCTGGACCACTAGGTGGAGCTGATAACCTGGACCTCTAGATGGAGCTGATAACCTGGACCTCTAGATGGAGCTGATAACCTGGACCACTAGATGGAGCTGTTAACCTGGACCACTAGATGGAGCTGATAACATGGACCACTAGATGGAGCTGATAACCTGGACCACTAGATGGAGCTGATAACCTGGACCACTAGATGGAGCTGATAACCTGGGTCACTAGATGGAGCTGATAACCTGGACCACTAGATGGAGCTGATAACCTGGACCACTAGATGGAGCTGATAACCTGGACCACTAGATGGAGCTGATAACCTGGACCACTAGATGGAGCTGATAACCTGGACCACTAGATGGAGCTGATAACCTGGACCACTAGATGGAGCTGATAACCTGGACCACTAGATGGAGCTGATAACCTGGACCACTAGATGGAGCTGATAACCTGGACCACTAGATGGAGCTGATAACCTGGACCACTAGATGGAGCTGATAACCTGGACCTCTAGATGGAGCTGATAACCTGGACCACTAGATGGAGCTGATAGCCTGGACCACTAGATGGAGCTGATAACCTGGACCACTAGATGGAGCTGATAACCTGGGCTGCTGTTAAATGATGAGGTGATGTCTGACTGTAACTGTTCTCTGATAGAGGACGTTCTCAGAAGGCAAAACGGCCTGGTTTCTGGGAGGAGAGAGAATTGATTTATTCAGGGACTTTCCTTTCCGGGAACCCTTTTATGTCCCTGCTTAATGTTTTTACTCAGTAGAACAGGTAATTATATAAACGTAGCCACAGGCACAAAGTAGCACGGAGCCGCTCAGTACAGTACAGTAGCTGCCAGGGAGTGATTGAGAGAGTGGCTCAGTGGCAGGTTCCCTGAACTGGGTTTTAACAGGACAGACATTATGAGGACTGGTACTGAACTGGGTTTTAACAGGACAGACATTATGAGGACTGGTACTGAACCGGGTTTTAACAGGACACATATTATGAGGACTGGTTCTGAATTGGGTTTAACAGGACAGATATTATGAGGACTGGTTCTGAACTGGGTTTTAACAGGACAGACATTATGAGGACTGGTACTGAACCGGGTTTTAACAGGACAGATATTATGAGGACTGGTACTGAACTGGGTTTTAACAGGACACATATTATGAGGACTGGTACTGAACCGGGTTTTAACAGGACAGATATTATGAGGACTGGTACTGAACCGGGTTTTAACAGGACAGATAGCATGAGGACTGGTACTGAACTGGGTTTTAACAGGACAGATATTATGAGGACTGGTTCTGAACTGGGTTTTAACAGGACAGACATTATGAGGACTGGTTCTGAACTGGGTTTTAACAGGACAGATATTATGAGGACTGGTACTGAACTGGGTTTTAACAGGACAGATATTATGAGGACTGGTTCTGAACTGGGTTTTAACAGGACAGATATTATGAGGACTGGTTCTGAACTGGGTTTTAACAGGACAGATATTATGAGGACTGGTTCTGAACTGGGTTTAACAGGACAGATATTATGAGGACTGGTACTGAACCGTGTTTTAACAGGACAGATATTATGAGGACTGGTTCTGAACTGGGTTTTAACAGGACAGATATTATGAGGACTGGTACTGAACTGGGTTTTAACAGGACAGACATTATGAGGACTGGTACTGAACCGGGTTTTAACAGGACAGATATTATGAGGACTGGTTCTGAACTGGGTTTTAACAGGACAGATATTATGAGGACTGGTTCTGAACTGGGTTTTAACAGGACAGATATTATGAGGACTGGTTCTGAACTGGGTTTTAACAGGACAGATATTATGAGGACTGGTTCTGAACTGGGTTTTAACAGGACAGATATTATGAGGACTGGTACTGAACCGGGTTTTAACAGGACAGATATTATGAGGACTGGTACTGAACCGGGTTTTAACAGGACAGATATTATGAGGACTGGTTCTGAACCGGGTTTTAACAGGACAGATATTATGAGGACTGGTACTGAACCGTGTTTTAACAGGACAGATATTATGAGGACTGGTACTGAACCGGGTTTTAACAGGACAGATATTATGAGGACTGGTACTGAACTGGGTTTTAACAGGACAGATATTATGAGGACTGGTTCTGAACTGGGTTTTAACAGGACAGATATTATGAGGACTGGTTCTGAATTGGGTTTAACAGGACAGATATTATGAGGACTGGTTCTGAACCGGGTTTTAACAGGACAGATATTATGAGGACTGATTCTGAACCGTGTTTTAACAGGACAGATATTATGAGGACTGGTACTGAACTGGGTTTTAACAGGACAGATATTATGAGGACTGGTTCTGAACCGTGTTTTAACAGGACAGATATTATGAGGACTGGTTCTGAACCGTGTTTTAACAGGACAGATATTATGAGGACTGGTACTGAACCGTGTTTTAACAGGACAGATATTATGAGGACTGGTTCTGAACTGGGTTTTAACAGGACAGATATTATGAGGACTGGTACTGAACTGGGTTTTAACAGGACAGATATTATGAGGACTGGTACTGAACCGTGTTTTAACAGGACAGATATTATGAGGACTGGTTCTGAACTGGGTTTTAACAGGACAGATATTATGAGGACTGGTTCTGAACTGGGTTTTAACAGGACAGATATTATGACGACTGGTTCTGAACTGGGTTTTAACAGGACAGATATTATGAGGACTGGTTCTGAATTGGGTTTTAACAGGACAGATATTATGAGGACTGGTACTGAACCGTGTTTTAACAGGACAGATATTATGAGGAATGGTTTTGAACTGGGTTTTAACAGGACAGATATTATGAGGACTGGTACTGAACTGGGTTTTAACAGGACAGATATTATGAGGACTGGTTCTGAAACGGGGTTTAACAGGACAGATATTATGAGGACTGGTTCTGAACCGGGGTTTAACAGGACAGATATTATGAGGACTGGTACTGAACTGGGTTTTAACAGGACAGATATTATGAGGACTGGTACTGAACTGGGTTTTAACAGGACAGATAGCATGACGACCTGTCCTGCAGTCATTGACCTGATTGATTGACACCGTGTGGACACTGAGGGGAGAGGGACGATATAGTCAATAAAACAGTCACAGTGATGCATAGATTGTTTGTTTTGTGAATTGATTGGCACAATGGTGTGTTGATTATTTATAGCTACAATGTCAGGAGGTAGTCTGGGATGCTCCTAGCTACAGCTCTATCTTCTTTATATCTACAATGTAAGGAGATAGCTAGGAGTATCCCAGGCTACAGCTCTGTCTACTGTATATCTACAATGTAAGGAGGTAGTCTGGGATGCTCCTAGCTACAGCTCTATCTACTGTATATCTACAATGTAAGGAGGTAGTCTGGGATGCTCCTAGCTACAGCTCTATCTTCTGTATAGCTACAATGTAAGTAGGTAGTCTGGGATGCTCCTAGCTACAGCTCTATCTACTGTATAGCTACAATGTAAGTAGGTAGTCTGGGATGCTCCTAGCTACAGCTCTATCTACTGTATAGCTACAATGTAAGGAGGTAGTCTGGGATGCTCCTAGCTACAGCTCTATCTACTGTATATCTACAATGTAAGGAGGTAGTCTGGGATGCTCCTAGCTACAGCTCTATCTACTGTATATCTACAATGTAAGGAGGTAGTCTGGGATGCTCCTAGCTACAGATCTATCTTATGTATAGCTACAATGTAAGGAGGTAGTCTGGGATGCTCCTAGCTACAGCTCTATCTACTGTATATCTACAATGTAAGTAGGTAGTCTGGGATGCTCCTAGCTACAGCTCTATCTACTCTATAGCTACAATGTAAGGAGGTAGTCTGGGATGCTCCTAGCTACAGCTCTATCTACTGTATATCTACAATGTAAGGAGGTAGTCTGGGATGCTCCTAGCTGCAACTCTATCTACTGTATATCTACAATGTAAGGAGGTAGTCTGGGATGCTCCTAGCTACAGCTCTATCTACTGTATATCTACAATGTAAGGAGGTAGTCTGGGATGCCCCTAGGGTCACAAAGCCATTCAGGCTATGAATGACCTCTGTCTCTGTCTCTGTCTCTGTCTCTGTCTCTGTCTCTCTTTTTCTCTCTCTCTGTCTCTCTCTCTCTCTCTCTCTCTCTGTCTCTGTCTCTCTCGCTGTCTCTCTACAACCCATAAATAAATATGGGTTGTATTTACAATGGTGTTTGTTCTTCACTGGTTTCCCTTTTCTTGTGGCAAAAGGTCACAAATCTTGCTGCTGTGATGGCACACTGTGGTATTTCACCCAATAAGTGCGGGAGTTTATCAAAATTGGATTTGTTTAAAAAAAAATGTTGTGGGTCTGTGTAATATGAGGTGAATATGTGCCTCTAATATAGTCATACATTTGGCAAGAAGTTCTGTCTTCTCTGCCTACGGTGACCTTTCTCAATAGCAAGGCTATGCTCACTAAGTCTGTACATTCATTTTGCATCAGTCACAGTGGTCAGGTATTCTGCCGCTGTGTACTCTCTGTTTAGGGCAAAATAGCACTATAGTTTTCTCTGCTTTTAGTTCTTTCCAATGTGTCAAGTAATTATCTTTTTGTTTTCTCATGATTTGCTTGGGTCTAATTGTGTTGCTGTCCTGGGGCTCTTTGGGGTCTGTTTGTGTTTGTGAACAGAGCCACAGGACCAGCTTGCTTAGGGGACTCTTCTCCAGGTTCATCTCTCTGTAGGTGATGGCTTTGTTATGGAAGGTTTGGGAATCACTTCCTTTTAGGTGGTTGTAGAATTTAACGGCTCTTTTCTGGATTTTGATAATTAGCGGGTATCGGCCTAATACTGCTCTGCATGCATAATTTGGGGTTTTATGTTGTACACAGAGGATTTTTTAGTAGAATTCTGCATGCAGAGTCTCAATTTGGTTTTTGTCCCATTTTGTGAATTATTGGTTGGTGAGCGGACCCCAGACCTCACAACCATAAAGGGCGATGGGATCTATGACTGATTCAAGTATTTTTAGCCAGATACTAATTGGTATGTCAAATTTAATGTTCCTTTTGATGGCGTAGATGGCCCTTCTTGCCTTGTCTATCAGATCGTTTACAGCTTTGTGGAAGTCTCTCTGTTTCTCTCTGTCTCTCTCTCTCTCTCTCTCTCTCTCTCTCTCTCTCTCTCTCTCTCTCTCTCTGTCTCTCTCTCTCTCTGTCTCTCTCTCTCTCTCTCTCTCTCTCGCTCTCTCTCTCTCTCTCTCTCTCTCTCTCTCTCTCTCTGTCTCTCTCTCTCTCTCTCTCTCTCTCTCTCTCTGTCTCTCTCTCTGTCTCTCTCTCGCTCTCCGCAGTCACTCTGGGCACCTGTCACTCACCCTGTTTTTGTCATTTGTGACAGCAAGATGCCACTGCACACCCACTCACACACACACACGCACGCACGCACGCACGCACGCACGCACGCACGCACACACACACACACACACACACACACACACACACACACACACACACACACACACACACACACACACACACAGGGGAAGGGCAGTGAAGATAAATATCTGTCTCTGTGGTATTTCAGTGTTTCAACACAGACAGCCAAGCTGCTTCTATTGGTCCCTGCTGTATTGTAGCAGGCCAGCAGAAAGCCCATCTGTTGTGGAACATAAATACCCTCTTCCCATCTCGGCCGTGGCTGATATTTCAGGTTTTCTGCCCAGCTGTCACTGTGATGTGACCCTCGTCTATATGTATGTTTGTTAGGTCTCCCCAGGGCCCCTATGAGTCACACAGACAGACAGACTGTCTGTCTCTCTAGTCCTGGAGGCTGTCTGTATTGTCAATATCCCAGACAGACAGACTGTCTCTCTACTCCTGCAGGCTGTCTGTATTGTCAATATCCCAGACAGACAGACTGTCTCTCTAGTCCTGCAGGCTGTCTGTATTGTCAATATCCCAGACAGACAGACTGTCTCTCTACTCCTGCAGGCTGTCTGTATTGTCAATATCCCAGACAGACAGACTGTCTCTCTAGTCCTGCAGGCTGTCTGTATTGTCAGTATCCCACAGACAGACAGACTGTCTCTCTACTCCTGCATGCTGTCTGTATTGTCAGTATCCCAGACAGACAGAAAGACAGACTGTCTCTCTAGTCCTGCAGGCTGTCTGTATTGTCAGTATCCCAGACAGACAGACAGACAGACTGTCTCTCTAGTCCTGCAGGCTGTCTGTATTGTCAGTATCCCAGACAGACAGACAGACAGACTGTCTCTCTAGTCCTGCAGGCTGTCTGTATTGTCATTATCCCACAGACAGACAGACTGTCTCTCTACTCCTGCAGGCTGTCTGTATTGTCAGTATCCCATATCTCACATTTATTTGGTACTTTTTACCCCCTTTACAGTCTTGTCCCATCGCTGCAACTCCCTCACGGACTCGGGAGAGGTGACAGTCGAGAGCCATGCGTCCTCTGAAACACGACCCTGCCAAGCCGCACTGCTTCTTGACACACTGCTCGCTTAACCCGGAAGCCAGCCGCACCAATGTGTTGGAGGAAACACCGTACACCTGGTGACCGTGTCAGCGTGCACTACGCCCGGCCCGCCACAGGAGTCGCTAGAGCGCGATGGGACAAGGACATCCCTGTCGGCCAAACCCTCCCCTAACCCGGACGACACTGGGTCAATTGTGCATCACCTCATGTGTCTCCCGGCCGCGGCCGGCTGTGACACAGCCTGCGATCGAACCCAGGTCTGTAGTGTGTAGCACTGCGATGCAGAGCCTTAGACCGCTGAGTCACTCTGGTGGCCCAGTATCCCATATCTACATGTCCTTACATCACATCCTCTTCCTGACAGACTTACACCGCTGTGTCCTTTGGTTGACTTTATCTGCTGTTGAATGGGCAAGGGTGTGAATACTATTTCAACCCAGGTCTGCTGCCCTTTAGTCAAAAACTGGATTTCCTGTGTTTTATATATATTTCCACACTATGAAGTTGGAATAATACTGTGGTGATAATGATGGTAATGTCCTTTTAGTGTAAGAGAAATTTCAGCCTGTTTTGGTGGGATGGAGTTTTGGCCTTAAATTAGTTAATTGACCAATAAGATAGAGAGTTCCAAACCTCTCTACCAATAACAGCTCGTTTTCAGTCGTTCCCGCCCCACTCAGGCCACTCCCAGACAGTCCTAGCTAAATCCTTGCTTGAGAAATGACTCTTTGCTAAGAAGAAATGTTTCTTTCTTTTTTGACCCTTTTAATTGGAAAAAAAATGTCAGTAAGAAAAATTTCAGCTTGTTGGAATAGAGAGAGGAGTATTGAGGGGGGTGAAGGGGCTTGTTGGAATAGAGAGAGGAGTATTGAGGGGGATGAAGGGGCTTGTTGGAATAGAGAGAGGAGTATTGAGGGGGATGAAGGGGCTTGTTGGAATAGAGAGAGGAGTATTGAGGGGGATGAAGGGGCTTGTTGGAAGAGAGAGAGAGAGGAGTATTGAGGGGGATGAAGGGGCTTGTTGGAAGAGAAAGAGAGAGGAGTATTGAGGGGGATGAAGGGGCTTGTTGGAAGAGAAAGAGGAGTATTGAGGGGGATGAAGGGGCTTGTTGGAAGAGAAAGAGGAGTATTGAGGGGGATGAAGGGGCTTGTTGGAAGAGAGAGAGAGAGGAGTATTGAGGGGGATGAAGGGGCTTGTTGGAAGAGAAAGAGAGAGGAGTATTGAGGGGGATGAAGGGGCTTGTTGGAAGAGAAAGAGGAGTATTGAGGGGGATGAAGGGGTTTGTTGGAAGAGAGAGAGGAGTATTGAGGGGGATGAAGGGGCTTGTTGGAAGAGAAAGAGGAGTATTGAGGGGGATGAAGGGGCTTGTTGGAATAGAGAGAGGAGTATTGAGGGGGATGAAGGGGCTTGTTGGAAGAGAAAGAGGAGTATTGAGGGGGATGAAGGGGCTTGTTGGAATAGAGAGAGAGAGGAGTATTGAGAGGGATGAAGGGGCTTGTTGGAATAGAGAGAGGAGTATTGAGGGGGTTGAAGGACTGCTTGTTGAAAGAGAGAGAGAGAGGGGTATTGAGGGGGTTGAAGGACTGCTTGTTGAAAGAGAGAGAGAGAGGGGTATTGAGGGGGTTGAAGGAGCGTGTTAGAATAGAGAGAGGACTATTGAGGGGGATGAAGGGGCTTGTTGGAATAGAGAGAGGAGTGTTGAGGGGGATGAAGGGGCTTGTTGGAATAGAGAGAGGAGTATTGAGGGGGATGAAGGGGCTTGTTGGAATAGAGAGAGAGAGGAGTATTGAGAGGGATGAAGGGGCTTGTTGGAATAGAGAGAGGAGTGTTGAGGGGGATGAAGGGGCTTGTTGGAATAGAGAGAGGAGTATTGAGGGGGATGAAGGGGCTTGTTGGAATAGAGAGAGGAGTGTTGAGGGGGATGAAGGGGCTTGTTGGAATAGAGAGAGGAGTATTGAGGGGGATGAAGGGGCTTGTTGGAATAGAGAGAGAGAGGAGTATTGAGGGGGATGAAGGGGCTTGTTGGAATAGAGAGAGAGAGGAGTATTGAGAGGGATGAAGGGGCTTGTTGGAATAGAGAGAGGAGTATTGAGGGGGTTGAAGGACTGCTTGTTGGAAGAGAGAGAGAGAGGGGTATTGAGGGGGTCGTGTTGAGAAGGTGCGACTTATGGCTGGCCTACCATGCAGACATTGACTCATGCACACACACATGTACACACCCTGGTCAGCGTTTGATCTCATTCAGAATGATGTGCAGTCAGTGCTGGGAATGAACCAGCTGTATTCATACTGAGTGTTTGTGTCCCCTCTACATTCACACTGGACCTGTGTTATGCCCACGAGACACCTGTCACATGGACAGCTGTTGTTAGGAGGCAGAGAGAGGAGAGAGGAGAGAGGAGAGAGGAGAGAGGGCACCATGGGCAGCTGTTGGTTGGAGGCAGAGAGAGGAGAAAGGAGAGAGGAGAGAGGGGAGAGAGGAGAGAGAGGAGAGGGGAGAGAGGAGAGAGGAGAAAGGAGAAAGGAGAGAGGGCACCATGGGCAGCTGTTGGTTGGAGGCAGAGAGAGGAGAAAGGAGAGGGGAGAGAGGAGAGAGGAGAAAGGAGAGAGGGCACCATGGGCAGCTGTTGGTTGGAGGCAGAGAGAGGAGAAAGGAGAGGGGAGAGAGGAGAGAGAGGAGAGGGGAGAGAGGAGAGAGGAGAGAGGAGAGAGGGCACCATGGACAGCTGTTGGTCGGAATTGGGATTTGGTTAACTTTCTGAATTGACTGGAATTGAAATGGAATTGAGCCCAACCCTGCTAGTCACATGTCTTGGTATCTGATAGTAGTAAATGCTCTGTTTATTCAGAGACACTGTCATCAACATATGATGATATAGACTGAGGATCCTCAGTAAAGAATGTGATAATATGCTCCTGAGATGAGAAGGAACGATGTAGAGATCAGGAAATGATTAACCACAATAGTAACACCATCAGCAGCAGGCTGTACGTACGGTACATCCTTTCCTGCATCTCCATTTCCTTCTATTTTCCCTGGGACTTTCCCTCCTCAGTTCATTGAGCAGAGCAATCCAGCACAGACTGACTGACTCCAGCACAGACTGACTGACTCCAACACAGACTGACTGACTCCAAGACAGACTGACTGACTCCAGGACAGACTGACTGACTCCAGGACAGACTGACTGACTCCAGGACAGACTGACTGACTCCAACACAGACTGACTGACTCCAACACAGACTGACTGACTCCAGCACAGACTGACTGACTCCAGCACAGACTGACTGACTCCAGCACAGACTGACTGACTCCAGCACAGACTGACTGACTCCAACACAGACTGACTGACTCCAGCACAGACTGACTGACTCCAAGACAGACTGACTGACTCCAACACAGACTGACTGACTCCAACACAGACTGACTGACTCCAGCACAGACTGACTGACTCCAGCACAGACTGACTGACTCCAGCACAGACTGACTGACTCCAAGACAGACTGACTGACTCCAACACAGACTGACTGACTCCAACACAGACTGACTGACTCCAGCACAGACTGACTGACTCCAACACAGACTGACTGACTCCAAGACAGACTGACTGACTCCAACACAGACTGACTGAATCCAAGACAGACTGACTGACTCCAGCACAGACTGACTGACTCCAAGACAGACTGACTGACTCCAACACAGACTGACTGACTCCAACACAGACTGACTGACTCCAAGACAGACTGACTTACTCCAAGACAGACTGACTACAGCACAGACTGACTCCAGCACAGACTGACTGACTCCAGCACAGACTGACTGACTCCAAGACAGACTGACTGACTCCAACACAGACTGACTGACTCCAGCACAGACTGACTGACTCCAACACATCCTGACTGACAACAGCACAGACTGACTCCAACACAGACTGACTCCAACACAGACTGACTCCAACACAGACTGACTGACTCCAGCACAGACTGACTGACTCCAACACATCCTGACTGACAACAGCACAGACTGACTCCAGCACAGACTGACTTACAGCAGCACAGACTGACTGACTCCAGCACAGACTGACTGACTCCAGCACAGACTGACTGACTCCAGGACAGACTGACTGACTCCAAGACAGACTGACTGACTCCAACACAGACTGACTGACTCCAACACAGACTGACTGACTCCAACACAGACTGACTGACTCCAGGACTCCATCACAGACTGACTGAATTCAACACAGACTGACTGACTCCAACACAGACTGACTGACTCCAGGACTCCAGCACAGACTGACTGAATTCAACACAGACTGACTGACTCCAACACAGACTGACTGACTCCAGGACTCCAGCACAGACTGACTGACTCCAGGACTCCAGCACAGACTGACTGACTCCAACACATCCTGACTGACAACAGCACAGACTGACTCCAGCACAGACTGACTGACAACAGCACAGACTGACTCACTCCAGCACAGACTGACTGACTCCAGCACAGACTGACTGACTCCAGGACAGACTGACTGACTCCAAGACAGACTGACTGACTCCAACACAGACTGACTGACTCCAACACAGACTGACTGACTCCAGGACTCCAGCACAGACTGACTGAATTCAACACAGACTGACTGACTCCAACACAGACTGACTGACTCCAGGACTCCAGCACAGACTGATTGAATTCAACACAGACTGACTGACTCCAACACAGACTGACTGACTCCAGGACTCCAGCACAGACTGACTGACTCCAGGACTCCAGCACAGACTGACTGAATTCAACACAGACTGACTGACTCCAGGACAGACTGACTGAGGCACAGAGGCTGGATACTCATCAGCATCACGTTTCCACTAGATTGAACACACTGACTTACATGGATTTAGATGTGAACGACTGTCTCTCTCTCTCTCTCTCTCTCTCTCTTGCTCTCTCTCTCTCTCTCTCTCTCTCTCTCTCTCTCTCTCTCTCTCTCTCCCCCTCTCACTCTCTCCCCCCCCTCTCTCTCTCTCTCTCTCTCTCTCTCCCTCTCTTATTTAGTCAGCAGTATAACAGACAGACCTAAATTCTCTTTTTAGAGCCTTTTAGACAAGGGGAAATCAGCTCTAATTGGATGACAGTGTGTGTGTGTGTGTGTGTGTGTGTGTGTGTGTGTGTGTGTGTGTGTGTGTGTGTGTG
>NC_074703.1:5739867-5752367 GCF_029448725.1 Salvelinus fontinalis | reverse complement strand
CTACTATCTCCTCTGTGATGTCTCTACAGTCTACTATCACCTCTGTGATGTCTCTACAGTCTACTATCTCCTCTGTGATGTCTCTACAGTCTACTATCACCCCTGTGATGTCTCTACAGTCTACTATCACCTCTGTGATGTCTCTACAGTCTACTATCACCTCTGTGACGTCTCTACAGTCTACTATTACCTCTGTGATGTCTCTACAGTCTACTATCACCTCTGTGATGTCTCTACAGTCTACTATCACCTCTGTGATGTCTCTACAGTCTACTATCACCTCTGTGATGTCTCTACAGTCTACTATCACCTCTGTGATGTCTCTCTCTACAGTCTACTATCACCTCTGTGATGTCTCTCTCTACAGTCTACTATCACCTCTGTGATGTCTCTACAGTCTACTATCTCCTCTGTGATGTCTCTACAGTCTACTATCACATCTGTGATGTCTCTACAGTCTACTATCACCTCTGCGATGTCTCTACAGTCTACTATCACCTCTGTGATGTCTCTACAGTCTACTATCTCCTCTGTGATGTCTCTACAGTCTACTATTACCTCTGTGATGTCTCTACAGTCTACTATCACCTCTGTGATGTCTCTCTCTACAGTCTACTATCACCTCTGTGATGTCTCTCTCTACAGTCTACTATCACCTCTGTGATGTCTCTACAGTCTACTATCACCTCTGTGATGTCACACACAGGACCCAGGAAACGGACTAGTTCACTGTGGCTCTTGGCAGGAAGGAATCTAACTCTCTAGTGAGGTTACATCCGAGGTTTGTGGGTAGATGGAAAAGAGAGCCCATCCGGTGTTTAATGGCCACCTTTGGTCCATGTCTCCTGTGTTAGGCATCAGACAGCAGACCCCCCCCCCCCCACCCCATGTCTCCTGTGTTAGGCATCAGGCAGCAGACCTTCCTCTACCCCCCACCCCTCCATGTCTGCTGTGTTGGGCATCAGGCAGCAGACCTCCCTCTACCCCCTCACCCCACCTCTCCATGTCTCCTGTGTTGGGCATCAGACAGCAGACCCCCCCCCCCCCCACCCCTCCATGTCTCCTGTATTGGCATCAGACAGCAGACCCCCCCCCCCCTCCATGTCTCCTGTGTTGGGCATCAGACAGCAGACCTCCCTCCCCCCCACCCCTCCATGTCTCCTGTGTTGGCATCAGACAGCAGAGCCCTGTTAAAGAGTCTTGAAGCAGTCAGGTGGAATAAAAACGTACCCTCTCCACTTCTTAAAGATAGAAAAAAAGATGTCCCTTCTATCCCAGGACTCCAGAGCCCTGAGGGTAGTAAGGCAGAAAGAAAACTAGAACCGTAGAACCTGAAAGAACAGGCAGTCCTTGGCAGTGTACAAGAAGAGGAGACAGTCCCTGGCAGTGTACAGGGAGAGGAGACAGTCCCTGGCAGTGTACAGGAAGAGGAGAACTCTGGAGAGGAGACAGTCCCTGGCAGTGTACAGTGAGAGGAGACAGTCCCTGGCAGTGTACAGGAAGAGGAGAACTCTGGAGAGGAGACAGTCCCTGGCAGTGTACAGGAAGAGGAGAACTCTGGAGAGGAGACAGTCCCTGGCAGTGTACAGTGAGAGGAGACAGTCCCTGGCAGTGTACAGGAAGAGGAGACAGTCCCTGGCAGTGTACAGGGAGAGGAGACAGTCCCTGGCAGTGTACAGGGAGAGGAGACAGTCCCTGGTAGTGTACAGGGAGAGGAGACAGTCCCTGGTAGTGTACAGGGAGAGGAGACAGTCCCTGGTAGTGTACAGGGAGAGGAGACAGTCCCTGGCAGTGTACAGGAAGAGGAGACAGGGTTATGAAGGATAATGTTTTGTCTAAATATGGACATTTCACAGTCATCTCTGCCGATGCCTTCAGAGATAAAACTATGGCTGCTTATCAAATGGCATCCTATTCCCTACAAAGTGCACTACCCTATGGGCCCTGGTTAAAGTATTGCGCTATAAAGGGAATAGGATGCCACTTGGAACACATTATATGACTCAGAGATGGTGGGTGTTCTTCCTCTGAAAGACAACCGGTGGAAAAAATATCTGCACAGATGGAAAGAGAACGGAGAGAAAAGAAATCTGTGTTTGTTTCTCCTCAAGTCAGGCTTTTAGAATGTGGAACGGTTATGTTGCTGGATACAGGAGGGGTTTGTTTCTCCTCAAGTCAGGCTTTTAGAATGTGGAACGGTTATGTTGCTGGATACAGGAGGGGTTTGTTGTTCCTCAAGTCAGGCTTTTAGATTGTGGAACGGTTATGTTGCTGGGTACAGGAGGGGTTTGTCTCTCCTCAAGTCAGACTTTTAGAATGTGGAACGGTTATGTTGCTGGATACAGGAGGGGTTTGTTTCTCCTCAAGTCAGGCTTTTAGAATGTGGAACGGTTATGTTGCTGGGTACAGGAGGGGTTTGTTTCTACCTCAAGTCAGGCTTTTAGAATGTGGAACGGTTATGTTGCTGGGTACAGGAGGGGTTTGTTACTCCTCAAGTCAGACTTTTAGAATGTGGAACGGTTATGTTGCTGGGTACAGGAGGGGTTTGTTTCTCCTCAAGTCAGAGTTTTAGAATGTGGAACGGTTATGTTGCTGGATACAGGATGGGTTTGTTTCTCCTCAAGTCAGACTTTTAGAATGTGGAACGGTTATGTTGCTGGGTACAGGAGGGGTTTGTTTCTCCTCAAGTCAGGCTTTTAGAATGTGGAACGGTTATTTTGCTGGGTACAGGAGGGGTAAATCTTATTTTTAACGGATGACATGCCGGTCACTGTCCCCAGGCCTGTCTGGGATCCTCTTTATAGCACTGACCCCTGCATGATCCTCAGGACTGGTACCAAACCAGGTTAGCTGGAGGTAATCAGTTCTGGTACCAAACCAGGTTAGCTGGAGGTAATCACAGAGAGAGAGAGAGAGAGAGAGAGAGAGAGAGAGAGAGAGAGAACACACCAAAAACTACACATATCTAGGACTAAATATCAGCAACACAGGTAGCTTTCACATGGCTGTGAATGAGCTGAGAGACAAAGCAAGAAAAGCATTCTATGCCATTAAAAGGAACATCAAAATTGAAATTCCAATTAGAATCTGGCTCAACATTTTTCAATCAGTTATAGAACCAATTGCTCTATATGGCAGTGAAGTATGGGGTCCACTCTCTAATAATGAATTTCCTAAATGGGACAAACATCCAATTGAAATATTGCATGCAGAGTTTTGCAAGACTGTATTGCAAGTACAAAGAAAAACTCCAAATAACGCATGTAGGGCAGAATTGGGCCAATACCCCCTCCTCATTCGAATAGAAAAAAGAGCCATCAAATTTTACAACCATCTAAAGACAAGTGACCCTAAAACATTCCATCACACAGCTCTACAATGTCAAGAGATGAAACCAGAGAAGAGTCCCCTCAGCCAGCTAGTTCTGAGGCTCAGTTCACCAACCCAAACCAACCCCATAGAGCCTCGGGACAGCCCTCAGAAAATCTGGCCCAACCAAATCATCACAAAACAAAAAGAAAAATATATCACCTATTGGAAAGACACCACAAAAAATCTAAGTAAACTTCAATGCTATTTGGCTCTAAACAGACAGTACATGGTGGCAGACTATCTGACCACTGTGACTGATAGAAAACTGAGGAAAACATTGACTAGGTACAGACTCAGTGGGCACAGTCTGGCTATAGAGACCGGTCGTCACCGACAAACCTGGCTGCCCAGAGAGGACAGGCTGGCTATAGAGACCGGTCGTCACAGACAAACCTGGCTGCCCAGAGAGGACAAGCTGGCTATAGAGACCGGTCGTCACAGACAAACCTGGCTGCCCAGAGAGGACAGGCTGTGCTCACTCTGCTCCAGGGGAGAGGTAGAGACAGAGGTGCATTTCCTACTACACTGTGACAAATACTCAGACCTAAGAGCATATTTCTTTCCCAAAATTATAATTCAATACAAATAATTTGAAACTATAAAAGATGAAGAAAAAATTAAATATTTATTGGGTGAAAAGCCACAATGTGCAGTTTTGGCAGCCAAATATGTGTCCTCCTGCCACAACCTGAGGGACAGCCAGTGAAAAGTGCAAAGGAATGTTTGTTTTGTCTTTCATACCAGGTCATATGTCTTCTCAAGTCATGTTGACACTGGTCTACTACCATTGCTTTAATGTATTGTTGTTCTGATTAATATTGTTGTTGTAGATGTTATTTATGGTTATCCCATGTCCACTACTACTATTATTATTGCTGTTGGTCCCACCATTTATTTATATATAAATATATATATTTTGTATATATATACATATATATTAGATTTTTATTTTTCGATATGTATACTTTGACAATGTAAGTAATAATGAACTTGCCATGTCAATAAAGTCAATTGAATTGAATTGAATTGAGAGAGAGAGCGAGAGAGAGAGAGAGAGAGAGAGAGAGAGAGAGAGAGAGAGAGAGAGAGAGAGAGAGAGAGAGAGAGAGAGAGAGAGAGAGAGAGAGAGAGAGAGAGAGAGAGAGAGAGAGAGAGAGGGGGGGACAGAGAGAGGCCAAATCATGAGAAAACAAAAAGATAATTACTTGACACATTGGAAAGAATTAACAAAAAAACAGAGCAAACTAGAATGCTATTTGGCCCTAAACAGAGAGTACACAGTGGCAGAATACCTGACCACTGTGACTGACCCAAACTTAAGGAAAGCTTTGACTATGTACAGACTCAGTGAGCATAGCCTTGCTATTGAGAAAGGCCGCCGTAGGCAGACCTGGCTCTCAAGAGAAGACAGGCTATGTGCTCACTGCCCACAACATGAGGTGGAAACTGAGCTGCACTTCCTAACCTCCTGCCCAATGTATGACCATATTAGAGACACATATTTCCCTCAGATTACACAGATCAACAAAGAATTCGAAAACAAATCCAATTTTGAAAAACTCCCATATCTACTGGGTGAAATTCCACAGTGTGCCATCACAGCAGCAAGATTTGTGACCTGTTGCCACAAGAAAAGGGCAACCAGTGAAGAACAAACACCATTGTAAATACAACCCATATTTATGCTTATTTATTTTAACTTGTGTGCTTTAACCATTTGTACATTGTTACAACACTGTATATATATAATATGACATTTGTGATGTCTTTATTGTTTTGAAACTTCTGTATGTGTAATGTTTACTGTTAATTTGTAATGTTTGTTTCACTTTTGTGTATTGTCTACCTCACTTGCTTCCCATGCCAATAAAGCCCCTTGAATTGAATTGAATTGAGAGGGACAGAGAGAGTGACAGAGAGAGAGAGAGACAGACATATAGAGAGAGGGACAGAGAGAGGGACATCGAGAGAGAGAGAGAGAGAGAGAGAGAGAGAGAGAGAGAGAGAGAGAGAGGGACAGGGAGAGAGAGAGAGAGAGAGGGAGAGAGAGAGAGAGAGAGAGAGAGAGAGAGAGGGACAGAGAGAGAGAGACAGAGAGAGAGAGAGACAGATATATATAGAGAGGGAAAGAGAGAGAGAGGGAGGAACGGAGAGAGAGAGAGTGTGAAAGTGATTGTAGAAGTGTCAGTGGATCGATGGTAATGTAGTAATGTTGGTAGAGATGTAATGCAGCTTAGACATCCCCTGCCTCCTCTGCTCTGCTTGGAAAGTGATTTCCCTGTTTCTTTTAGAGGTGAATAGTAGTGTGTCTCTCTTTCTCATCCATTCCTGTTTGTGGTTTCCCACACTGTGTGTTATAGAGAGGTAACAGAGTATTATAGAGAGGTAACAGAGTGTTATGGAGGGGTAACAGAGTGTTATAGAGGGGTAACAGAGTGTTATAGAGAGGTAACAGAGTGGTATAGAGAGGTAACAGGGTGTTATAGAGAGATAACAGAGTGTTATAGAGGGGTAACAGAGTGTTATAGAGAGGTAACAGAGTGTTATAGAGAGGTACCAGAGTGTTATAGAGGGGTAACAGAGTGTTATAGAGAGGTAACATAGTGTTATAGAGAGGTAACATAGTGTTATAGAGGGGTAACAGAGTGTTATAGAGGGGTAACAGAGTGTTATAGAGGGGTAACAGAGTGTTATAGAGAAGTAGCAGGGTGTTATAGAGGGGTAACAGAGTGTTATAGAGAGGTAACAGAGTGTTATAGAGAGGTAACAGAGTGTTATAGAGGGGCAACAGAGTGTTATAGAAAGGTAACAGAGTGTTATAGAGGAATAACAGAGTGTTATAGAGAGGTAACAGAGTGTTATAGAGTGGTAACAGAGTGTTATAGAGAGGTAACAGAGTGTTATAGAGAGGTAACAGAGTGTTATAGAGATGTAACAGAGTGTTATAGAGGGGTAACAGAGTGTTATAGAGAGGTAACAGAGTGTTATAGATAGGTAACATAGTGTTATAGAGGGGTAACATAGTGTTATAGAGGGGTAACAGAGTGTTATAGAGGAATAACAGAGTGTAATAGAGGGGTAACAGAGTGTTATAGAGAGGTAACAGAGTGTTATAGAGGGGTAACATAGTGTTATAGAGGGGTAACAGAGTGCTATAGAGAGGTAACAGAGTGTTATAGAGAGGTACCAGAGTGTAATAGAGAGGTAACAGAGTGTTATAGAGGGGTAACATAGTGTTATAGAGAGGTAACAGAGTGTTATAGAGGGGTAGCAGAGTGTTATAGAGAGGTAACAGAGTGTTATAGAGAGGTAACAGAGTGTTATAGAGGGGTAACATAGTGTTATTACAGAGAGGTAACAGAGTGTTATAGAGAGGTAACAGAGTGTTATAGAGAGGTAACAGAGTGTTATAGAGAGGCAACAGAGTGTTATAGAGGGGTAACAGAGTGTTTTAGAGAGGTACCAGAGTGTTATAGAGAGGTAACAGAGTGTTATAGAGAGGTAACAGAGTGTTATAGAGAGGTAACAGAGTGTTATAGAGAGGTGACAGAGTGTTATAGAGAGGTAACAGAGTGTTATAGAGAGGTAACAGAGTGTTTTAGAGAGGTACCAGAGTGTTATAGAGGGGTAACAGAGTGTTATAGAGAGGTAACAGAGTGTTATAGAGGGGTAACAGAGTGTTATAGAGAGGTAACAGAGTGTTATAGAGAGGTAATCGAGTGTTATAGAGGGGTAACAGAGTGTTATAGAGAGGTAACAGAGTGTTATAGAGGGGTAACAGAGTGTTATAGAGCGGTAACAGAGTATTGTAGAGGGGTAACATAGTGTTATAGAGAGGTAACAGAGTGTTATAGAGGGGTAACAGAGTGTTATTACAGAGAGGTAACAGAGTGTTTTAGAGGGGTAACAGAGTGTTATAGAGGGGTAACAGAGTGTTATAGAGATATAACAGAGTGTTATAGAGAGGTAACAGAGTGTTATAGAGGGGTAACAGAGTGTTATAGAGCGGTAACAGAGTGTTATAGAGAGGTAACAGAGTGTTATAGAGAGGTAACAGAGTGTTATAGAGGGTTAACAGAGTGTTATAGAGAGGTAACAGAGTGTTATAGAGGGGTAACAGAGTGCTATTACAGAGAGGTAACAGAGTGTTATAGAGGGGTAACAGAGTGTTATAGAGAGGTAACGGAGTGTTATAGAGGGGTAACAGAGTGTTATAGAGATGTAACAGAGTGTTATAGAGAGGTAACAGAGTGTTATAGAGGGGTAACAGAGTGTTATAGAGGGGTAACAGAGTGCTATAGAGGGGTAACAGAGTGTTATAGAGAGGTAACAGAGTGTTATAGAGGGGTAACAGAGTGTTATAGAGGGGTAACAGAGTGTTATAGAGATGTAACAGAGTGTTATAGAGAGGTAACAGAGTGTTATAGAGGTAACAGAGTGTTATAGAGATGTAACAGAGTGTTATAGAGGGGTAACAGAGTGTTATAGAGAGGTAACAGAGTGTTATAGAGATGTAACAGAGTGTTATAGAGGGGTAACAGAGTGTTATAGAGAGGTAACAGAGTGTTATGGAGGGGTAACAGAGTGTTATAGAGATGTAACAGAGTGTTATAGAGATGTAACAGAGTGTTATAGAGGGTTAACAGAGTGTTATAGAGGGTTAACAGAGTGTTATAGAGAGGTAACAGAGTGTTATAGAGAGGTAACAGAGTGTTATAGAGGGGTAACAGAGTGTTATAGAGGGGTAACAGAGTGTTAGAGAGTTGTAACAGAGTGTTATAGAGAGGTAACAGAGTGTTATAGAGCGGTAACAGAGTGTTATAGAGGGGTAACAGAGTGTTATAGAGAGGTAACAGAGTGTTATAGAGGGTTAACAGAGTGTTATAGAGAGGTAACAGAGTGTTATAGAGAGGTAACATAGTGTTATAGAGATGTAACAGAGTGTTATAGAGGGGTAACAGAGTGTTATTACAGAGAGGTAACAGAGTGTTATAGAGGGGTAACAGAGTGTTATAGAGAGGTAACGGAGTGTTATCGAGGGTTAACAGAGTGTTATAGAGAGGTAACAGAGTGTTATAGAGAGGTAACATAGTGTTATAGAGAGGTAACAGAGTGTTATAGAGAGGTAACAGAGTGTTATAGAGAGGTAACAGAGTGTTATAGAGGGGTAACAGAGTGTTATAGAGAGGTGACAGAGTGTTATAGAGAGGTAACAGAGTGTTATAGAGAGGTAACAGAGTGTTTTAGAGAGGTACCAGAGTGTTATAGAGGGGTAACAGAGTGTTATAGAGAGGTAACAGAGTGTTATAGAGTGGTAACAGAGTGTTATAGAGAGGTAACAGAGTGTTATAGAGAGGTAATCGAGTGTTATAGAGGGGTAACAGAGTGTTATAGAGAGGTAACAGAGTGTTATAGAGGGGTAACAGAGTGTTATAGAGCGGTAACAGAGTATTATAGAGGGGTAACATAGTGTTATAGAGAGGTAACAGAGTGTTATAGAGGGGTAACAGAGTGTTATTACAGAGAGGTAACAGAGTGTTTTAGAGGGGTAACAGAGTGTTATAGAGGGGTAACAGAGTGTTATAGAGATATAACAGAGTGTTATAGAGAGGTAACAGAGTGTTATAGAGGGGTAACAGAGTGTTATAGAGCGGTAACAGAGTGTTATAGAGAGGTAACAGAGTGTTATAGAGAGGTAACAGAGTGTTATAGAGGGTTAACAGAGTGTTATAGAGAGGTAACAGAGTGTTATAGAGGGGTAACAGAGTGCTATTACAGAGAGGTAACAGAGTGTTATAGAGGGGTAACAGAGTGTTATAGAGAGGTAACGGAGTGTTATAGAGGGGTAACAGAGTGTTATAGAGATGTAACAGAGTGTTATAGAGAGGTAACAGAGTGTTATAGAGGGGTAACAGAGTGTTATAGAGGGGTAACAGAGTGCTATAGAGGGGTAACAGAGTGTTATAGAGAGGTAACAGAGTGTTATAGAGGGGTAACAGAGTGTTATAGAGGGGTAACAGAGTGTTATAGAGATGTAACAGAGTGTTATAGAGAGGTAACAGAGTGTTATAGAGGTAACAGAGTGTTATAGAGATGTAACAGAGTGTTATAGAGGGGTAACAGAGTGTTATAGAGAGGTAACAGAGTGTTATAGAGATGTAACAGAGTGTTATAGAGGGGTAACAGAGTGTTATAGAGAGGTAACAGAGTGTTATGGAGGGGTAACAGAGTGTTATAGAGGGTTAACAGAGTGTTATAGAGAGGTAACAGAGTGTTATAGAGAGGTAACATAGTGTTATAGAGATGTAACAGAGTGTTATAGAGGTGTAACAGAGTGTTATTACAGAGAGGTAACAGAGTGTTATAGAGGGGTAACAGAGTGTTATAGAGAGGTAACGGAGTGTTATAGAGGGTTAACAGAGTGTTATAGAGAGGTAACAGAGTATTATAGAGAGGTAACATAGTGTTATAGAGGGGTAACAGAGTGTTCTAGAGGGGTAACAGAGTGTTATAGAGATGTAACAGAGTGTTATAGAGGGGTAACAGAGTGTTATTACAGAGAGGTAACAGAGTGTTATACAGGGGTAACAGAGTGTTATAGAGAGGTAACTGAGTGTTATAGAGGGGTACAGAGTGTTATAGAGGGGCAACAGAGTGTTATAGAGAGGTAACAGAGTGTTATAGAGAGGTAACAGAGTGTTATAGAGGGGTAACAGAGTGTTATAGAGAGGTAACCGAGTGTTATAGAGGGGTAACAGAGTGTTATAGAGGAATAACAGAGTGTTATAGAGAGGTAACAGAGTGTTATAGAGGGTTAACAGCGTGTTATAGAGGGGTAACAGAGTGTTATAGAGAGGTAACAGAGTATTATAGAGAGGTAACATAGTGTTATAGAGGGGTAACAGAGTGTTATAGAGAGGTGACAGAGTGTTATAGAGAGGTAACAGAGTGTTATAGAGAGGTAACAGAGTGTTTTAGAGAGGTACCAGAGTGTTATAGAGGGGTAACAGAGTGTTATAGAGAGGTAACAGAGTGTTATAGAGTGGTAACAGAGTGTTATAGAGAGGTAACAGAGTGTTATAGAGAGGTAACAGAGTGTTATAGAGCGGTAACAGAGTGTTATAGAGAGGTAACAGAGTGTTATAGAGAGGTAACAGAGTGTTATAGAGGGTTAACAGAGTGTTATAGAGAGGTAACAGAGTGTTATAGAGAGGTAACATAGTGTTATAGAGATGTAACAGAGTGTTATAGAGGGGTAACAGAGTGTTATTACAGAGAGGTAACAGAGTGTTATAGAGGGGTAACAGAGTGTTATAGAGAGGTAACGGATTGTTATAGAGGGTTAACAGAGTGTTATAGAGAGGTAACAGTGTGTTATAGAGAGGTAACAGAGTGTTATAGAGGGGTAACAGAGTGTTATAGAGGGGTAACAGAGTGTTATAGAGGGGTAACAGAGTGTTATAGAGATGTAACAGAGTGTTATAGAGGGGTAACAGAGTGTTATTACAGAGAGGTAACAGAGTGTTATAGAGGGGTAACAGAGTGTTATAGAGAGGTAACGGAGTGTTATAGAGGGGTACAGAGTGTTATAGAGGGGCAACAGAGTGTTATAGAGAGGTAACAGAGTGTTATAGAGAGGTAACAGAGTGTTATAGAGGGGTAACAGAGTGTTATAGAGGGGTAACAGAGTGTTATAGAGGAATAACAGAGTGTTATAGAGAGGTAACAGAGTGTTATAGAGGGTTAACAGCGTGTTATAGAGGGGTAACAGAGTGTTATAGAGAGGTAACAGAGTATTATAGAGAGGTAACATAGTGTTATAGAGGGGTAACAGAGTGTTCTAGAGGGGTAACAGAGTGTTATAGAGAGGTAACAGAGTGTTATAGAGGGGTAACAGAGTGTTATAGAGAGATAACAGAGTGTTATAGAGGGGTAACAGAGTGTTATAGAGGGGTAACAGAGTGTTATAGAGAGGTAACAGAGTGTTATAGAGGGGTAACAGAGTGTTATAGAGAGGTAACAGAGTGTTATAGATAGGTAACAGAGTGTTATAGAGAGGTAACAGAGTGTTATAGAGGGGTAACAGAGTGTTTTAGAGAGGTAACAGAGTGTTATAGAGGGGTAACAGAGTATTATAGAGGGGTAACAGAGTGTTTTAGAGAGGTAACATAGTGTTATAGAGGGTTAACAGAGTGTTTTAGAGAGGTACCAGTACAGAGCATGTCTCTCCATCCTCTTTGTGAAAAGGGTTTATTTCCCATCTTGTGAGTGTTTGGTTGAAAGTAAGTGTACAGTGTGTGTGTTGGCAAGGTAACAGGCAGTACCGAGTGTCTCTATCTAGTTCCTGTCTGATGTTCTGCTGTCCAGGACACAGTCACTCACTCTCTTGTTGGCACCAGTCACTCCAGATGTCTCCCCTGTGCATTCAACTCAGGTTTCCATGGTGATATATCTCTCTCCTGCTCTGGGCTGTCAGTGTGTCTCACATTTTCCCCCCTCTCTCTTTCTCCCCTCTCTCCACCTTCCTCCCCTTTCTCCCCCTCCCTCCCTCCCTCCCTCCCTCCCTCCCACATCCCTTCCCCTCCCTTCCTCCCCCCCTGCTGTCCCCCCTCCCCCCTCCCTTCCTCCCCCCTCCCTCCCCCCCCCCCCTCCCTCTGTCAGAACCTGCAGGTTGATGTGAGGAGGTTAAACGTGTCTCTTCTAAAGCGGTTCAGAGAGGGAGTAGCTGCTGCTCTGGACATCTCTCCCAGACACGTTCACATCAACAGAATCAATGTAGGACACACACACACGCGCGCACGCACACACACACACGCACACGCACACGCACACGCACACACACACACACACACACCCACACACACACACACACGCGCGCACGCACACACGCTCGCTCGCAGGCTCGCACCTACACACACACACACACACACACACACACACACACACACACACACACACACACACACACACACACACACACACACACACACACACACACACACACACACACACACACACACACACACACACACACACAAACATTCAACACATTTTACTGACCATAGACATTGATAATGATGACTTTAAACTAGTTTCCACTGAATACAGATTGTTGTAGTTCATACAGA
>NC_074703.1:5729867-5734867 GCF_029448725.1 Salvelinus fontinalis | reverse complement strand
TGCCCTGGTAGTAGACCAGTCTCAACATGAATGAGAAGACACATGACCTGGTGGTAGACCAGTCTCAACATGACTGAGAAGACACATGACCTGGTAGTAGACCAGTCTCAACATGACTGAGAAGACACATGCCCTGGTAGTAGACCAGTCTCAACATGACTGAGAAGACACATGACCTGGTAGTAGACCAGTCTCAACATGACTGAGAAGACACATGACCTGGTGGTAGACCAGTCTCAACATGACTGAGAAGACACATGACCTGGTAGTAGACCAGTCTCAACATGACTGAGAAGACACATGACCTGGTAGTAGACCAGTCTCAACATGACTGAGAAGACACATGACCTGGTAGTAGACCAGTCTCAACATGACTGAGAAGACACATGACCTGGTAGTAGACCAGTCTCAACATGACTGAGAAGACACATGACCTGGTAGTAGACCAGTCTCAACATGACTGAGAAGACACATGACCTGGTAGTAGACCAGTCTCAACATGACTGAGAAGACACATGACCTGGTAGTAGACCAGTCTCAACATGACTGAGAAGACACATGACCTGGTAGTAGACCAGTCTCAACATGACTGAGAAGACACATGACCTGGTAGTAGACCAGTCTCAACATGACTGAGAAGACACATGACCTGGTAGTAGACCAGTCTCAACATGACTGAGAAGACACATGACCTGGTAGTAGACCAGTCTCAACATGACTGAGAAGACACATGACCTGGTAGTAGACCAGTCTCAACATGACTGAGAAGACACATGACCTGGTGGTAGACCAGTCTCAACATGACTGAGAAGACACATGACCTGGTGGTAGACCAGTCTCAACATGACTGAGAAGACACATGACCTGGTGGTAGACCAGTCTCAACATGACTGAGAAGACACATGACCTGGTGGTAGACCAGTCTCAACATGACTGAGAAGACACATGACCTGGTGGTAGACCAGTCTCAACATGACTGAGAAGACACATGACCTGGTGGTAGACCAGTCTCAACATGACTGAGAAGACACATGACCTGGTGGTAGACCAGTCTCAACATGACTGAGAAGACACATGACCTGGTGGTAGACCAGTCTCAACATGACTGAGAAGACACATGACCTGGTGGTAGACCAGTCTCAACATGACTGAGAAGACACATGACCTGGTGGTAGACCAGTCTCAACATGACTGAGAAGACACATGACCTGGTGGTAGACCAGTCTCAACATGACTGAGAAGACACATGACCTGGTGGTAGACCAGTCTCAACATGACTGAGAAGACACATGACCTGGTGGTAGACCAGTCTCAACATGACTGAGAAGACACATGACCTGGTGGTAGACCAGTCTCAACATGACTGAGAAGACACATGACCTGGTGGTAGACCAGTCTCAACATGACTGAGAAGACACATGACCTGGTGGTAGACCAGTCTCAACATGACTGAGAAGACACATGACCTGGTGGTAGACCAGTCTCAACATGACTGAGAAGACACATGACCTGGTGGTAGACCAGTCTCAACATGACTGAGAAGACACATGACCTGGTGGTAGACCAGTCTCAACATGACTGAGAAGACACATGACCTGGTGGTAGACCAGTCTCAACATGACTGAGAAGACACATGACCTGGTGGTAGACCAGTCTCAACATGACTGAGAAGACACATGACCTGGTGGTAGACCAGTCTCAACATGACTGAGAAGACACATGACCTGGTGGTAGACCAGTCTCAACATGACTGAGAAGACACATGACCTGGTGGTAGACCAGTCTCAACATGACTGAGAAGACACATGACCTGGTGGTAGACCAGTCTCAACATGACTGAGAAGACACATGACCTGGTGGTAGACCAGTCTCAACATGACTGAGAAGACACATGACCTGGTGGTAGACCAGTCTCAACATGACTGAGAAGACACATGACCTGGTGGTAGACCAGTCTCAACATGACTGAGAAGACACATGACCTGGTGGTAGACCAGTCTCAACATGACTGAGAAGACACATGACCTGGTGGTAGACCAGTCTCAACATGACTGAGAAGACACATGACCTGGTGGTAGACCAGTCTCAACATGACTGAGAAGACACATGACCTGGTGGTAGACCAGTCTCAACATGACTGAGAAGACACATGACCTGGTGGTAGACCAGTCTCAACATGACTGAGAAGACACATGACCTGGTGGTAGACCAGTCTCAACATGACTGAGAAGACACATGACCTGGTGGTAGACCAGTCTCAACATGACTGAGAAGACACATGACCTGGTGGTAGACCAGTCTCAACATGACTGAGAAGACACATGACCTGGTAGTAGACCAGTCTCAACATGACTGAGAAGACACATGACCTGGTAGTAGACCAGTCTCAACATGACTGAGAAGACACATGACCTGGTAGTAGACCAGTGTCAACATGACTGAGAAGACACATGACCTGGTGGTAGACCAGTCTCAACATGACTGAGAAGACACATGACCTGGTAGTAGACCAGTCTCAACATGACTGAGAAGACACATGACCTGGTAGTAGACCAGTCTCAACATGACTGAGAAGACACATGACCTGGTGGTAGACCAGTCTCAACATGACTGAGAAGACACATGACCTGGTGGTAGACCAGTCTCAACATGACTGAGAAGACACATGACCTGGTAGTAGACCAGTCTCAACATGACTGAGAAGACACATGACCTGGTGGTAGACCAGTCTCAACATGACTGAGAAGACACATGACCTGGTAGTAGACCAGTCTCAACATGACTGAGAAGACACATGACCTGGTAGTAGACCAGTCTCAACATGACTGAGAAGACACATGACCTGGTAGACAATAGTAGTAGACCAGTCTCAACATGACTGAGAAGACACATGGCAAGGTATTTAAAGCCAAAACAAAACTACATGGGAAATATTGTTGACGTTACATGGCACTTTCACTGGCTGTCCCTCAGGTTGTGGCAGGAGGACAAATATTTGACTGCAAAAGCTTTTCACCCAATAAATATTCGATTTTTTCTTCATCTTTTTTCGTCTCAAATTCTTTGTACTGAATGGTATGTTGGGGAAAGAAAAATTATCTTAGGTCTGAGTATTTGTCACAGTGTGTAATAGGAAATGCAGCTCTGTCTCTACCTCTCCCCTGGAGCAGAGTGAGCACAGCCTGTCCTCTCTGGGCAGCCAGGTTTGTCTGTGACGACCGGTCTCTATAGCCAGACTGTCCTCTCTGGACAGCCAGGTTTGTCTGTGACGACCGGTCTCTATAGCCAGCCTGTCCTCTCTGGACAGCCAGGTTTGTCTGTGACGACCGGTCTCTATAGCCAGACTGTCCTCTCTGGACAGCCAGGTTTGTCTGTGACGACCGGTCTCTATAGCCAGACTGTCCCCTCTGTACAGCCAGGTTTGTCTGTGACGACCGGTCTCTATAGCCAGACTGTCCTCTCTGGGCAGCCAGGTTTGTCTGTGACGACCGGTCTCTATAGCCAGACTGTCCTCTCTGGGCAGCCAGGTTTGTCTGTGACGACCGGTCTCTATAGCCAGACTGTCCTCTCTGGGCAGCCAGGTTTGTCTGTTACGACCGGTCTCTATAGCCAGACTGTCCTCTCTGGGCAGCCAGGTTTGCCTGTGACGACCGGGCTCTATAGCCAGACTGTCCCCTCTGTACAGCCAGGTTTGTCTGTGACGACCGGTCTCTATAGCCAGACTGTCCTCTCTGGGCAGCCAGGTTTGTCTGTGACGACCGGTCTCTATAGTCAGACTGTCCTCTCTGGGCAGCCAGGTTTGTCTGTTACGACCGGTCTCTATAGCCAGACTGTCCTCTCTGGGCAGCCAGGTTTGCCCGTGACGACCGGGCTCTATAGCCAGACTGTCCTCTCTGGGTAGGCAGGTTTGTCTGTGACGACCGGTCTCTATAGCCAGACTGTCCTCTTTGGGCAGCCAGGTTTGTCTGTGATGACCGGTCTCTATAGCCAGACTGTGATCACTGAGTCTTTACCTAGTCAATGTTTTCCTCAGTTTTCTATCAGTCACAGTGGTCAGATAGTCTGCCACCATGTACTGTCTGTTTAGAGACAAACCGCATTGAAGTTTACTAAGATTTTTTGTGGTGTCTTTCCAGTAGGTGATATATATATATATATATTTTTTTTTTGTGATGATTTGGTTGGGCCAGATTATCTGAGTGCTGGCGTGAGTCTGTACTCTCTCTCTCTGTCTCTCTCTCTCTCTCTCTCTCTGTATATCTGTTTGTTTTCCTCTGAGAGTGCATGCCACTCCCTTTGTAAGGAACTCAGGTCACTGTGTTCCTCTTAATTGAGAGGACGGACTGAGGACGGACTGTACAAGTACTGAAACTGACTAACCTTCTGATGAGTGGGAGGATTTATCTCAATATGTGAATGAATGTTCCTTCACTGTGAACATATATGTGTGTTTATAGAAGACCTCTCTCCTCTCTCTCGCTCTGTCTTGCTGTCTCACTCTGTCTCTGTCTCTCTGTCTCTCTGTCTCTCTGTCTCTCTCTCTCTCTGTCTCTCTCTCTCTCTCTCTCTCTCTCTCTCTCTCTCTCTCTCTCTCTCTCTCTCTCTCTCTCTCTGTCTCTGTCTCTGTCTCTGTCTCTCTCTCTCTGTCTCTCTCTGTCTCTCTCTGTCTCTCTGTCCCACTCTGTCTCTCAATTCAATTCAATTCAAGGGGCTTTATTGGCATGGGAAACATGTGTTAACATTGCCAAAGCAAGTGAGGTAGATAATATACAAAATGTATAAAAAATGTTTCTCTCTGTCTCTCTCTGTCTCGCTGTCTCACTCTCTTTCTCTCTCTGTCTCTCTTTCTCTCTCTCACTCTCTTTCTCTCTCTCTCTCTCTGTCTCTCTCACTCTCTCTCTCTCACTCTCTGTCTCGCTGTCTCACTCTCTTTCTCTCTCTCTCTATTTTTATATCTCTGTATCTTCAGTATTGAATGAATAATAACCCTCTTCAACTCC
>NC_074703.1:5654867-5724867 GCF_029448725.1 Salvelinus fontinalis | reverse complement strand
GGATATGACCCCTAGTTCCTAGTTCAGGTTGTTAACTGTTCTTCCTAATGGGAACAACATGCTAATGAACAGGAAGTGGGCTTTTGCATGTCTTACAGGGGTATTTCTGTAACCTTTATTTAGCAGGAAGTGGGCTTTTGCATGTCTTACAGGGGTATTTCTGTAACCCTTATTTAGCAGGAAGTGGGCTTTTGCATGTCTTACAGGGGTATTTCTGTAACCTTTATTTAGCAGGAAATGGGCTTTTGCATGTCTTACAGGGGTATTTCTGTAACCTTTATTTAGCAGGAAGTGGGCTTTTGCATGTCTTACAGGGGTATTTCTGTAACCTTTATTTAGCAGGAAGTGGGCTTTTGCATGTCTTACAGGGGTATTTCTGTAACCTTTATTTAGCAGGAAATGGGCTTTTCCATGTCTTACAGGGGTATTTCTGTAGCCTTTATTTAGCAGGAAGTTATGCTGTGCTGTGTTTACATTTTGCTTGGTATGGATACAATTCATTCCATGCATTAGCTATTTAGCAGGAAGTGGGCTGTTATGAGCTCAAAGAGGACGTGCAACATTACTGGATTCCACAGGAGGGCGACATCTCCCATGTAATTGTACATGTTGTACCTATATCACTCAGCCATCTCCCATGTTATTGTACATGTTGTACCTATATCACTCAGCCATCTCCCATGTTATTGTACATGTTGTACACTATATCACTCAGCCATCTCCCATGTTATTGTACATGTTGTACCTATATCACTCAGCCATCTCCCATGTTATTGTACATGTTGTACCTATATCACTCAGCCATCTCCCATGTTATTGTACATGTTGTACCTATATCACTCAGCCATCTCCCATGATATTGTACATGTTGTACACTATATCACTCAGCCATCTCCCATGTTATTATACATGTTGTACCTATATCACTCAGCCATATCCCATGATATTGTACATGTTGTACCTGTATCACTCAGCCATCTCCCATGTTATTGTACATGTTGTACCTATATCACTCAGCCATCTCCCATGTTATTGTACATGTTGTACCTATATCACTCAGCCATCTCCCATGTTATTGTACATGTTGTACCTATATCACTCAGCCATATCCCATGTGATTATACATGTTGTACCTATATCACTCAGCCATCTCCCATGTTATTGTACATATTGTACACTATATCACCCAGTCATCTCCAACAGAACTATGTTTCACATCCACAAGAGGGCACGCATTTCACAATATCACAATATCACAATATCTCAATATCACAACGTCACAATATCACAATATTACAATATCACAACGTCACAATATCACAATATCACAACGTCACAATATCACAATATCTCAATATCACAATATCACAACGTCACAATATCACAATATCTCAATATCACAACGTCACAACATCACAATATCACAATATCACAACGTCACAATATCACAATATCTCAATATCACAACGTCACAATATCACAATATCTCAATATCACAATATAATGATGTAGTGTCAATCCAAGATTGAACCCAGGTCTCACTGCTCTCTCTCTCTGTGGCTGGCGGGTCCTCTGAGGTCATGCAACCTCAGGGCCTGCAGACGGTGACATTAGAACTCCTAAATGAGCTCTGCCGTTAATCACCTGGAAATGAGACCAGTGGAGACTCATTGTAAGCAGGCAGGACACCTGAGGTGACTGACAGCAGGAAGAAAGAATGAGGAAGTGTTGTGATGTCTATACGGTTTGCTGTGAACTGCTCTTTCATTCATATAGCAATCAAAGCTCTCCACTTCCCCTTCTCCTCTCTCCTACACCCTCTCCTCTTCCCCTCTCCTCTCCTCTCCTCTACACCCTCTCCTCTCCTCTACACCCTCTCCTTTCCTCTCCTGTCCTCTACACCATCTCCTCTGCTCCTCCCCTCCCCTCCCCTCTCCTCTCCTCTCCTCTCCTCTACACCCTCTCCTCTCCTCTTCCCCTCCCCTCTCCTCTCCTCTTCTCTTCTCTCCTCTCCTCTACACCCTCTCCTCTCCTCCTCTCCTCTCCTCTCCTCTCCTCTCCTCTTCTCTCCTCTCCTCTACACCCTCTCCTCTCCTCCTCTCCTCTCCGCTCCTCTCCTCTCCTCTCCTCTCCTCTCCTCTCCTCTCCTCTCCTCTACACCCTCTCCTCTACACCCTCTCCTCTCCTCTCCTCTCCTCTCCTCTCCTCTCCTCTCCTCTCCTCTCCTCTACACCCTCTCCTTTCCTGTCCTTTCCTCTCCTCCTCCCCTCTCCTCTCCTCTCCTCCTCTCCTCTCCTCTCCTCTCCTCTCCTCTTCTCTCCTCTCCTCTACACCCTCTCCTCTCCTCCTCTCCTCTCCGCTCCTCTCCTCTCCTCTCCTCTCCTCTCCTCTCCTCTACACCCTCTCCTCTCCTCTCCTCTCCTCTCCTCTCCTCTCCTCTCCTCTCCTCTCCTCTCCTCTCCTCTCCTCTACACCCTCTCCTTTCCTGTCCTTTCCTCTCCTCCTCCCCTCTCCTCTCCTCTCCTCTCCTCTCCTCTCCTCTACACCCTCTCCTCTACACCCTCTCCTTTCCTGTCCTATCCTCTCCTCTCCTCTACACCCTCTCCTCTCCTCTACACCCCCTCCTCTCCTCTCCTCTACACCCTCTCATCTCCTCACCTCTCCTTTCCTCTCCTCGCCTCTACACGCTTTCCTCTCCTGTCCTCTACACCCTCTCCTTTCCTCATCTCACCTATCCTCTTCTCTACACCCTCTACACCCTCTCCTCTCCTGTCCTCTACACCCTCTCCTCTTCTCTACACCCTCTACACCCTCTCCTCTTCTCTACACCCTCTACACCCTCTCCTCTTCTCTACACCCTCTACACCCTCTCCTCTCCTGTCCTCTACACCCTCTCCTTTCCTCTCCTCTCCTCTACACCCTCTCCTCTCCTTTACACCCTCTACACCCTCTCCTTTCCTCTCCTGTCCTCCACACCCTCTCCTCTCCTCTCCTCTCTTCTCCTCTCCTCTCCTCTACACCCTCCTCTCCTCTCCTCTCCTCTCCTCTCCTCTACACCCTCCTCTCCTCTACACCCTCCTCTCCTCTACACCCTCTCTCCTCTCCTGTCCTGTCCTCTCCTCTACACCCTCTCCTCTCCTCCTCCCCTCCCCTCTCCTCTCCTCTACACCCTCTCCTCTCCTCTCCTCTTCTCTCATCTCCTATCCTATCCTCTCCTCTCATCTCCTCTCCTCTACACCCTCTCCTCTCCTCTCCTCTCCTCTCCTCTACACCCTCTCCTCTCCTCTACACCCCCTCCTCTCCTCTCCTCTACACCCTCTCCTCTCCTCACCTCTCCTTTCCTCTCCTCGCCTCTACACCCTTTCCTCTCCTGTCCTCTACACCCTCTCCTTTCCTCATCTCACCTCTCCTCTCCTCTACACCCTCTACACCCTTTCCTCTCCTGTCCTCTACACCCTCTCCTTTCCTCATCTCACCTCTCCTCTCCTCTACACCCTCTCCTCTCCTCACCTCTCCTTTCCTCTCCTCGCCTCTACACCCTTTCCTCTCCTGTCCTCTACACCCTCTCCTTTCCTCTCCTCTCCTCTACACCCTCCTCTCCTCTACACCCTCTCCTCTCCTTTACACCCTCTACACCCTCTCCTCTCCTCTCCTCTCCTCTCCTCTCCTCTCCTCTCCTCTCCTCTACACCCTCCTCTCCTCTCCTCTCCTCTCCTCTACACCATCTCCTCTCCTCTCCTCTACACCCTCCTCTCCTCTACACCCTCCTCTCCTCTACACCCTCCCCTCCTCTACACCCTCCTCTCCTCTACACCCTCTCTCCTCTCCTCTCCTCTCCTCTCCTCTCCTCTCCTCTCTTCTCTTCTCCTCTCCTCTCCTCTCCTCTGTCCTCTCCTCTCCTCTCAGGTCCTCTACCGTCTAAAGGAGAAGGTTGAGTATTCTGACAGGCAGATCAAAGAGCAGCCCGTGTTCCCCAGCCGCGACCTTCACCTGACCCCTGTCACCGTAGCACCCCCGGTCCCGTTGCACGCCGTCGGAGCCCAGACCCAGCCCCAGGTAGGTTGGAGCAAGATTAACTACAATTCCCATAATGCAACACATATTTGAAGCCCTAAGTTGTAGCATGATGTACTACAGTACCATAATGTTATGTGTAATACACCTGGATTCATAAAGTATCTCAGAGTACGAGTGCTCAGGTCCTGCCTGACTATATCATCTTATTCAATATGACCTAAAAGACCAAACTGATCCAAGATCAGCACTCTTACAGGGCAGCAGGTATTCTAGCAGTTAGAGCTGGTTAACCAAAAGGTCGCTGGTTAGAATTCCCGAACTGACAAGGTGAGAAATCTGTTGATGTGCCATTGAGCAAGGCACTTCAGGAGTGCGGCACTGAGCCTGTAAAACAACACCTTTCACTGCACCTATCCGGTGTATGTGACAATAAAACATATTTCTTTCTACTCTGAGATGCTTTGTGAATACAGACCCTGGTTTTATCTTTAGTAAAGATGTGTCTGAAATCTAACCTAATGCTGTCCTATCTTGTTATCAATCCCCAGGTCCCCTTCTCTAGCAGCATGGTCCAAGCAGAACCAGCACCGCCTTCTATACCCACATTCATACCTCCACCCAGAGCCTGCCGTCCTCCACCCACCACCCCTGTCCCCATCCCTGTCTCCAGCTGTGGTCCTCCACCCACCACCCCTGTCCCCGTCCCTGTCTCCAGCTGTGGTCCTCCACCCACCACCCCTGTCCCCATCCCTGTCTCCAGCTGTGGTCCTCCACCCACCACCCCTGTCCCCATCCCTGTCTCCAGCTGTGGTCCTCCGCAGCTCTCTCCAGCCCATCAGAAACCCTGCCTGTCAGCCAGCCCCTCTCCCTTCAGGATGAAGCCTGCGGCGTGTCTTCAGGAGAGGTGAGTGGATACTGGTGGTGATATTAGATATGGACACTCAATGTTCATCTGTGTTGGACCAAACCCCATGAGCGCTCTGTATGAAAGGACAATACTGGTTCTTGTCTCCTCATCAAAAGAAGCATGAGTGGTGGGGCTTCAGTTGTCCACTATCATCTCACAATGCTTCTGTTGTCCAAGAGCTGGAGGGTCTCTCTCCATGGCTGTAGTCTATAGCCTGATTGTCCCAGAGCTGGAGGGTCTCTCTCCATGGCTGTAGTCTATAGCCTGATTGTCTCAGAGCTGGAGGGTCTCTCTCCATAGCTGGGCTGCAGTCTATAGCCTGATTGTCCCAGAGCTGGAGGGTCTCTCTCCATGGCTGTAGTCTATAGCCTGATTGTCCCAGAGCTGGAGGGTCTCTCTCCATGGCTGTAGTCTATAGCCTGATTGTCCCAGAGCTGGAGGGTCTCTCTCCATGGCTGTAGTCTATAGCCTGATTGTCCCAGAGCTGGAGGGTCTCTCTCCATGGCTGTAGTCTATAGCCTGATTGTCCCAGAGCTGGAGGGTCTCTCTCCATGGCTGTAGTCTATAGCCTGATTGTCCCAGAGCTGGAAGCTCTCTCTCCATGGCTGTAGTCTATAGCCTGATTGTCCCAGAGCTGGAGGTCTCTCTCCACGGCTGTAGTCTATAGCCTGATTGTCCCAGAGCTGGAGGTCTCTCTCCACGGCTGTAGTCTATAGCCTGATTGTCCCAGAGCTGGAGGGTCTCTCTCCATGGCTGTAGTCTATAGCCTGATTGTCCCAGAGGGGATTGTCTCTCTCCATGGCTGGGCTGTAGTCTATATGAGGTCAGGGCAGGGTTTGGTTGGATGTTGGCAGCCAATCAAGAACTGTCCTAGTGACACAAAGAACGGACGGACGGGGGGAGAGGACGGGGAGGAGTGGTAGAGGGGGAAGGAGGGGGGAGGGAGGAGAGGAGGGGGGAGGGGGGGGTGAGAGGGGGATGTCTAAAGTCTTTAATGTTGCTCTTCCTCTCTGGCTTGACTTTAGAAGAACATTGTAAGTGATGTCTGGGAAACTATCCCCTGCTGCTTTTAACTGCACAGAGAGAGACACAGAGAGAGACAGAGAGAGACACAGAGAGAGACACAGAGAGAGACACAGAGAGAAACACAGAGAGAGACACAGAGAGAGACACAGAGAGAGAGACACAGAGAGAGAGACACAGAGAGAGACTCAGAGGGAGACACAGAGGGAGACACAGAGAGAGACACAGAGAGACACAGAGAGAGACACAGAGAGAGACACAGAGAGAGACACAGAGAGAGAGACACAGAGAGAGAGACACAGAGAGAGAGACACAGAGAGAGACACGGAGAGAGAGACACAGAGAGAGAGACACAGAGAGAGAGACAGAGAGAGACACAGAGAGAGAGAGACACAGAGAGAGAGACACAGAGAGAGACACAGAGAGAGTCACAGAGAGAGACACAGAGAGAGACACAGAGAGAGACACAGAGAGAGACACAGAGAGAGACACAGAGAGAGACACAGAGAGAGACACAGAGAGAGACACAGAGAGAGACAGAGAGAGACACAGAGAGAGACACAGAGAGAGACAGAGAGAGACACAGAGAGAGACACAGAGAGAGACACAGAGAGACACAGAGAGACACAGAGAGAGACACAGAGAGAGACACAGAGAGAGACAGAGAGAGACACAGAGAGAGACACAGAGAGAGACAGAGAGAGACACAGAGAGAGACACAGAGAGAGACACAGAGAGAGACACAGAGAGACACAGAGAGACACAGAGAGAGACACAGAGAGAGACACAGAGAGAGACACAGAGAGATACACAGAGAGAGACACAGAGAGAGACACAGAGAGAGACACAGAGAGAGACACAGAGAGAGACACAGAGAGAAACACAGAGAGAAACACAGAGAGAAACACAGAGAGAGACAGAGAGAGAGAGACACAGAGAGAGAGAGACACAGAGAGAAACACAGAGAGAGACACAGAGAGAGACACAGAGAGAGACACAGAGAGAGACACAGAGAGAGACAGAGAGAGACACAGAGAGAGACACAGAGAGAGACACAGAGAGAGACACAGAGAGAGACACAGAGAGAGACACAGAGAGACACAGAGAGAGACTCAGAGAGAAACTGGTTTGAAAACATGTGAAGGTTTTCATCGTGCGTTTACATCAAGCAGATTAGATGTTGTAGCGACACACAATCCCCAAATGAATGTCTGATACCAGCAGATTGTATCATCTCCCAGCAGTAACGTGGGTTATGTTATCACATCCCACTGCACTCAGGTGAACTGTTACATGCTGGCCCGTGTCCAGAGGCATTGAGCCGGGGTATTTTCCTCCCCGACCTCTAACATCTGATTGTGTTTGGTGGCAGGTGTTCTCCGTAGAGTACGTGTAGAACGAGGGGTAGACCACCTCCTCTGCCTTAGTCTGAGGAAGGTGGGAACAGGGAGGATGAGGAGGAGGGAATGAGGAGGAGGGTGAGCAGGAAGGAAGAGGGGGAGGAGGAGGAACGAAGGGGGGGGAAAGGAGGGAAGAGGGGTAGAAGGAGGAGATGGAGGAGGTAGAAGAGGAGGTAGAGGAGGAGGTAGAGGAGGATGAGAAGGACAGAAGAGGGGGAGAAGGAGGAGTTAGATGAGGAGGTAGAGGAGGAGGAGGTAGAAGAGGAGGTCGAGGAGGGCGTAGAGGAGGATGAGAAGGACGGAAGAGGGGGAGAAGGAGGAGGTAGAGGAGGAGGAGGAAAGAGGATAATCTTACCTATATTCCTCGCCTCCTTTCCTCACCTCCTTCTCAAAACCCATTGGAAGGAGAAGCTTCATAGTCCCTCCCCCTCTGACCTTCTCCTCTTATACAGTTGAGAAGGAGGTGAGAAAAGATTAATTGAGATTGAGGCCTTATGTCACAAGTCATCCTGATGTTTATAAGAAGGAAGTGAGAGAATGTTCCGGAACAGGCCTCTGTCAGGGAATGTTCTTTATGTAAAACAATGAACCAGGATAAAATACAGTGAGAGAGCATTCATTTCACTGGCAGCTGTCTCATGGTGATAGATTACATAGGATTTTTTGGGGGAATATTGTCAAGTGCTTTGGAACATTTTGGAGTGCAGTTTGAGAACGCCTGAAATGTAATGTGTATTTCCTCAATGTAAATGTAGGTTAGAATGTATATATTATATGACAAGAAGAGGAAGATCATTAACACTGTCAGCATTATATATTTAAGCAATAAGGCCGGAGGGGGTGTGGTATATGGCCAATATACCACGGCTAAGGTCTATTACTCCACACGACGCAACGCGGAGTGCCTGGACACACCCCTTAGCCGTGGTATATTGGCCATATACCACAAACCCCTGAGGTGCCTTATTGCTGTTATAAACTGGTTACCAACATAATTAGAGCTGTAAAAATGCATGTTTTGTCATACCCGTGTTATACGGTCTGATATACTACGGCTGTCAGCCAATCAGCATTCAGGGCTCGAACCACCAAGTTTATCATTTTAAACAATATACATTTAGAAACCTGAGTGGTGTCACTAACCATGCACATGCCATCTTCTGCTGTGACTAGTGGGGACCTTCCAATGACCTTATGGTTATTGTCAAGTAAAACAGTACAGAGGGACAGGTACCAGCAGCCCTAACCTGTGACCCTAACCCGTGACCCTATCCCGTGACCCTAACACAGGACCCTAACCCGTGACCCTAAACCGTGACCCTAACCCGTGACCCTAACCCGTGAACCTAACCCGTGACCCTAACCCGTGACCCTAACCCATGACCCTAACCCGTGACTCCACTGCCTCTGAATAGACTGCCATTTGGGCTCAGACCAGAAGAACTAAAGGGAAAGGCGTGACTCTCTGACAGGAAACTGGCTACTTCCTGAGCCGCCATGGGGCTGATTGTTGCAGGACCACAGTTCAGAGTGGACACACAACACTGAACGTCTGGTCCAGACTGGAACACAGCAGACCACAGTGGCCAGCCTAATTCCCTTTAGTCTGGTCTCTGCATTCAGTGTCAACCACTGAGAAAACACAGATATGCTGGTCTCTGCATTGTTGAAGCTTTTTGGCAAAATGGTCATCGAGATGTTACAATGGCTGAGCAGCCAGATGGAAAGAGAACGAGAGAGACAGAGACAGAGAGAGACAAAGAGAGACAGAGAGAGAGTGAGAGACAGAGAGAGACAGAGAGAGAGAGAGAGAGAGAGAGAGAGAGAGAGAGAGAGAGAGAGAGAGAGAGAGAGAGAAAGAGAGACAGAGAGAGAGAGAGACAGAGAGAGAGAGACAGAGAGACAGAGAGACAGAGAGACAGAGAGAGAGAGAGACAGCGAGAGAGAGAGACAGAGAGTGAGAGAGACAGAGAGAGAGAGAGAGAGAGAGAGAGAGAGAGAGAGAGAGAGAGAGAGAGTGAGAGAGAGAGAGAGACAGAGAGAGAGACAGAGAGAGACAGAGAGAGGCAGGGAGACAGAGAGAGAGACAGAGAGACAGAGAGAGAGACAGAGAGACAGAGAGACAGAGAGAGACAGAGAGACAGAGAGAGAGACAGAGAGAGACAGGGAGACAGAGAGACAGAGAGAGAGAGATTTAGAACTCTTCATATAGTATAGTATTCTGTTAGATAATCCATCTGATGGATTTACTATCACTGAGGACAGTAGTCCTAGACAACCAGGAAGATAAGGGACGTGCATGTGTGCGTGTGTGTGAGACTATATACTGTATGTATGCATGCGTGTGTGTATTCATTTGTGCATGTGCGCGCACGTGTTTGTGTTTTATAGCGGGTGTCAGGGGGTCAGGAAGACCTGTCTCCGTGGTGATTGGTCATTAGCTGGTGTCAGGGAGTCAGGAAGACCTGTCTCCGTGGTGATTGGTCATTAGCTGGTGTCAGGGAGTCAGGAAGAACTGTCTCCTTGGTAATTGGTCATTAGCCAGAGTTTGTTCTTAACAGTTTGTTGCTGTTCTGGAAGCCCAGCCAACCGGGGGCCGGACGCCATATTTAACCCCCTCTGATTGGGCCAGGGTAAACAATGAGAAGGTGATTTGATGTGGACGTGCGAATAGACCAAGACATTTTATCTTCAGGAGATAAGAACGAACAAAAAATAATAATTAAAAGATAGTCCAGTCCAATTCAACAAGTGTTCCCTTGTTTAGCCAGTTACAGTAATCTGTTGCCCATGTTGCTAGGCAGAATACTGTTTGTTTATGATCAGCATCATAATGACACCTGTCAATAGAAACACCACAGTAACCAGTTCTGAGAAAAGGCAACGTAGAACGAGGAAAAGACAACAATGTTCATGTCTGGTCCTGTAGGAGAGGCTCCAACGTCTCCCTGGTGTTGGACATGTCCTCACTGTGTTCTGGTCCTGTAGGAGAGGCTCCAACGTCTCCCTGGTGCTGGACATGTCCTCACTGTGTTCTGGTCCTGTAGGAGAGGCTCCATCGTCTCCCTGGTGTTGGACATGTCCTCACTGTGTTCTGGTCCTGTAGGAGAGGCTCCAACGTCTCCCTGGTACTGGACATGTCCTCACTGTGTTCTGGTCTTGTAGGAGAGGCTCCAACGTCTCCCTGGTGCTGGACATGTCCTCACTGTGTTCTGGTCCTGTAGGAGAGGCTCCAACGTCTCCCTGGTGCTGGACATGTCCTCACTGTGTTCTGGTCCTGTAGGAGAGGCTCCAACGTCTCCCTGGTGTTGAACATGTCCTCACTGTGTTCTGGTCCTGTAGGAGAGGCTCCAACGTCTCCCTGGTGCTGGACATGTCCTCACTGTGTTCTGGTCCTGTAGGAGAGGCTCCAACGTCTCCCTGGTACTGGACATGTCCTCACTGTGTTCTGGTCCTGTAGGAGAGGCTCCAACGTCTCCCTGGTGCTGGACATGTCCTCACTGTGTTCTGGTCCTGTAGGAGAGGCTCCACCGTCTCCCTGGTGCTGGACATGTCCTCACTGTGTTCTGGTCCTGTAGGAGAGGCTCCAACGTCTCCCTGGTGCTGGACATGTCCTCACTGTGTTCTGGTCCTGTAGGAGAGGCTCCAACGTCTCCCTGGTGCTGGACATGTCCTCACTGTGTTCTGGTCCTGTAGGAGAGGCTCCAACGTCTCCCTGGTGCTGGACATGTCCTCACTGGCCTCGGTGGAGCCCCTGAACTGTGGGGTGGTGACGCCCAGAGAGAGGGCCACTCAGGAGTACCTGCAGTCATCCGGCCGGACCCTGTCCAGACAGCAGCTACGAGACGTGGTGCTCAACACACAGACGCTACACGCAGAGTTCGCTGTGAGTGGAATGAACACACACACATGCCACACACACACACACGCACGCACGTACACACACACACACACACACACACACACACACACACACACACACACACACACACACACACACACACACACACACACACACACACACATTGGGATCATGGTAATGGCTGGAAGAGAATGAATGGAATGATATCAAACACCAAACACCTGGTTTTCCATCTGTTTTTAATACCATTCTGTTATACACTCTATTTCATCCACTATTATGAGCTATTCTCCCCTCACCAGCCTCCTGTGCTGAATGCTCAACACACACACACACACACACACACACACACACAGCTACGAGATGTGGCGCTCCACACACAGACGGGTTCGTCGTGAACAAAACGTCAACACAACCACTACTCAGCGTTGTGTTCCTGTGGTCAACACCTTGATGATCAACTCTGTTATTCAGGTCCAGACAGCCCATTACATTATTGTATGTGGAACAATCCACCTCAACACTTATGGGTTGTTAAAAACAATTGATTCAACTTGCTTCATCAGTTAAATTGTGTCTTTGTTTGTCCGTTTTGTTTGTCCGTTTTGTTTGTCCGTTTTGTTTGTCCGTTTTGTTTGTCCGTTTTGTTTGTCCGTTTTGTTTGTCCGTTTTTGTTCGTCCGTTGTGTTTGTCCGTTGTGTTCGTCCGTTGTGTTTGTCCGTTTTGTTTGTCCGTTTTGTTTGTCCGTTTTGTTCGTCCGTTTTGTTTGTCCGTTGTGTTCGTCCGTTGTGTTTGTCCGTTGTGTTTGTCCGTTTTGTTCGTCCGTTTTGTTTGTCCGTTTTTGTTCGTCCGTTTTGTTCGTCCGTTTTGTTTTTCCGTTGTGTTTGTCCGTTTTGTTTGTCCGTTGTGTTTGTCCGTTGTGTTTGTCCGTTGTGTTTGTCCGTTTTGTTCGTCCGTTGTGTTCGTCCGTTGTGTTCGTCCGTTGTGTTCGTCCGTTTTGTTCGTCCGTTGTGTTCGCCCGTTGTGTTTGTCCTTTTTGTTGTCCGTTTTGTTTGTCCGTTTTGTTTGTCCGTTGTGTTGGTCCGTTGTGTTGGTCCGTTTTGTTTGTCCGTTTTGTTTGTCCGTTTTGTTTGTCCGTTTTGTTTGTCCGTTGTGTTTGTCCGTTGTGTTTGTCCGTTTTGTTTGTCCGTTTTGTTTGTCCGTTGTGTTTGTCCGTTTTGTTTGTCCGTTTTGTTTGTCCGTTGTGTTTGTCCGTTTTGTTTGTCCGTTTTGTTTTTCCGTTGTGTTTGTCCGTTTTGTTTGTCCGTTTTGTTTGTCCGTTGTGTTTGTCCGTTTTGTTTGTCCGTTTTGTTTGTCCGTTTTGTTCGTCCGTTTTGTTCGTCCGTTTTGTTCGTCCGTTGTGTTCGTCCGTTGTGTTCGTCCGTTGTGTTTGTCCGTTTTGTTTGTCCGTTTTGTTTGTCCGTTCAGGAAATCCCAATGAACTTTGTGGATCCGAAGGTGATGGACATTTCCAGTCATGGAACCAAAAACAGATACAAGACAATACTGCCAAGTAAGTATATTAGCTGTTTAATATGTATTAGTTCATTAAGCAATAAGGCCCGAGGGGGCGTGGTATATGGCCAATATAACACGGCTAAGGGCTGTTCTTTATGCACGACACAACTCAGAGTGCCTGGACACAGCCCTTAGCCGTGGCTTATTGGCCATATATCACAAACCCCCATGGTGCCTTATTGCTATTATAAACTGGTTACCAACGTAATTAGAGCGGTAAAAATACCCGTGGTATACAGTCTGATATACCATGACTTTCAGCCAATCAGCATTCAGGGCTGGAACCACCCAGTTTATAAGGACTAATTGACCACCCACAGAGCCACAACCTGTTGTGTGGTCCATAGACTAAGGCCATGGTGTTAATGTGAGGGTCAGTGTCTCGGTAGATTAGGCCTGTCTATCTCACACAGCAGCTCTGTCAACCTGTTGTGTGGTCCATAGACTAAGGCCATGGTGTTAATGTGAGGGTCAGTGTCGCGGTAGATTAGGCCTGTCTATCTCACACAGCAGCTCTGTCAACCTGTTGTGTGGTCCATAGACTAAGGCCATGGTGTTAATGTGAGGGTCAGTGTCTCGGTAGATTAGGCCTGTCTATCTCACACAGCAGCTCTGTCAACCTGTTGTGTGGTCCATAGACTAAGGCCATGGTGTTAATGTGAGGGTCAGTGTCGCGGTAGATTAGGCCTGTCTATCTCACACAGCAGCTCTGTCAACCTGTTGTGTGGTCCATAGACTAAGGCCATGGTGTTAATGTGAGGGTCAGTGTCGCGGTAGATTAGGCCTGTCTATCTCACACAGCAGCTCTGTCAACCTGTTGTGTGGTCCATAGACTAAGGCCATGGTGTTAATGTGAGGGTCAGTGTCGCGGTAGATTAGGCCTGTCTATCTCACACAGCAGCTCTGTCAACCTGTTGTGTGGTCCATAGACTAAGGCCATGGTGTTAATGTGAGGGTCAGTGTCGCGGTAGATTAGGCCTGTCTATCTCACACAGCAGCTCTGTCAACCTGTTGTGTGGTCCATAGACTAAGGCCATGGTGTTAATGTGAGGGTCAGTGTCGCGGTAGATTAGGCCTGTCTATCTCACACAGCAGCTCTGTCAACCTGTTGTGTGGTCCATAGACTAAGGCCATGGTGTTAATGTGAGGGTCAGTGTCGCGGTAGATTAGGCCTGTCTATCTCACACAGCAGCTCTGTCAACCTGTTGTGTGGTCCATAGACTAAGGCCATGGTGTTAATGTGAGGGTCAGTGTCTCGGTAGATTAGGCCTGTCTATCTCACACAGCAGCTCTGTCAACCTGTTGTGTGGTCCATAGACTAAGGCCATGGTGTTAATGTGAGGGTCAGTGTCTCGGTAGATTAGGCCTGTCTATCTCACACAGCAGCTCTGTCAACCTGTCACTGGCTGTTATTGTCAACCTATGGGCTCACAGACACACACACACACACACACACACACACACACACACACACACACACACACACACACACACACACACACACACACACACACACACACACACACACACACACACACACACACACACACACACACACACACACACACACACACACACACAGACACAGACACACACACACACACACACACACACACACAGACAGACAGACAGACAGACAGACAGACAGACAGACAGGCAGGCAGGCAGACAGACAGACAGACAGACAGACAGACAGACAGACAGACAGACAGACAGACAGACAGACAGACAGACAGACACTCTGCAGTGCATGATATATTGTTGTTTACAGCATGTGTTTGGCTGGTCGACCTCAGTGAATACAACCAAACACAGCCAACCGCCACAACCTCTCCAGGTCATACAGGAAGTGTTTTAGTGCTGTCCTGTCTGGTTGGTTAGCCTGGTTGACGGAGTGGGCGGAGTAAGGTGTCAAATATAAACCAAATGTCTGAGATGAACTGTTCCTTCCTGATTCCTTAAACAGCCTCTATCTACGTCTCAAATGGTGTCCTATTCCCTATATAGTGGTCTACCTTTAACCCTGTGGGTCCTGATCAAAAGTACTGCACTAACTAGGGAATAGGGTGCTATAGTAGCACACTAAGTAGGGAATAGGGTGCTATAGTACTGCACTAACTAGGGAATAGGGTGCTATAGTACTGCACTAACTAGGGAATAGAGTGCTATAGTAGTGCACTAACTAGGGAATAGGGTGCTATAGTAGTGCACTAACTGGGGAATAGGGTGCTATAGTAGTGCACTAACTAGGGAATAGGGTGTAATTTGTGACTTATACTCTGTGAAGAGTAATAGGATTAGAGATCTGCTCTGCTTGGACGGCCTGTTCTCTCTGTCTGGCTGCCAGAGGTGTGTGTGTGTGTGTGTGTGTGTGTGTGTGTGTGTGTGTGTGTGTGTGTGTGTGTGTGTGTGTGTGTGTGTGTGTGTGTGTGTGTGTGTGTGTGTGTGTGTGTGTGTGTGCCAGCTCTCATCACAGATGACATCATTCTGTAATGAAAAGACAGTTGGTTTGGAATGTTACTGTCTTCCCGTTCACACCTTGGAACGTTATCGGGCTTCCTGTCTGAACCGGCAGAGGGGTCTGAGGTTGAGGTCTGGGGTTGAGGTTAGGGGTTGGGGTCTAGGGTTGAGGTCTGGGGTTGAGATTGGGGGTTGGGGTCTAAGGTTGAGGTCTGGGGTCGGGGACTAGGGTTGAGGTCTGGGGTTGAGATTGGGGGTTGGGGTCTAGGGTTGAGGTTGGGTTCTGGGGTTGGCGTCTGGGGTTGAGGTTGAGGTTGGGGTTTGGGGCTGGGGTCTGGGGTTGAGGTCTGGGGTTGAGGTTAGGGTCTGGGGTTGGGGTCTAGGGTTGGGGTCTAGGGTTGAGGTCTGAGGTTTGGGTCTGGGGTTGGAGTCTAGGGTTGAGGTCTGGGGTTGAGGTTGGGGTCTGGGGTTGATGTCTGGGGTTGAGGTTGGGGTCTAGGGTTGAGGTCTGGGGTTGAGGTTGGGGTCTGGGGTTGAGGTCTGGGGTTGATGTTGGGGTCTGGTGTCTGGGGTTGAGGTCTAGGGTTGAGGTTGGGGTCTGGGGTTGAGGTTGGGGTTGGGGTCTGGTGTCTGGGGTTGAGGTCTAGGGTTGAGGTTGGGGTTGGGGTCTGGGGTTGAGGTTTAGGGTTGAGGTTGAGGTTGGGGTCTGGTGTCTGGGGTTTAGGTCTAGGATGGAGGTTGGGGTTGGGGTCTGGGGTTGAGGTCTAGGATTGAGGTTGAGATTGGGGTCTGGTGTCTGGGGTTGAGGTCTAGGGTTGAGGTTGGGGTTGGGGTCTGGGGTTGAGGTCTGGGGTTGAGGATGGGGTTGGGGTCTGGGGTTGAGGTCTAGGATTGAGGTTGGGGTCTGGGGTCTGGGGTCCAGGGTTCAGGTTGGGGTCTGGGGTTGGGGTCTAGGGTTGAGGTCTGGGGTTGAGGTTTGGGTTGGGGTTTGGTTCATCAATAGTCCAGAGGCATGGTTCTTTCTGTCCAATGTACCGCAGCATTGCTAAGAAACAGTCGAGCTAGAAAACTCCAGACAGAACACTCCAGACAGAACACTCCAGACAAAACACTCCAGACAGAACACTCCAGACAGAACACTCCAGACAGAACACTCCAGACAGAACACTCCAGACAAAACACTCCAGACAGAACACTCCAGACAAAACACTCCAGACAGAACACTCCAGACAGAACACTCCAGACAAAACACTCCAGACAGAACACTCCAGACAGAACACTCCAGACAAAACACTCCAGACAGAACACTCCAGACAGAACAGTCCAGACAGAACACTCCAGACAGAACACTCCAGACAAAACACTCCAGACAGAACACTCCAGACAGAACACTCCAGACAGAACACTCCAGACAAAACACTCCAGACAGAACACTCCAGACAGAACACTCCAGACAAAACACTCCAGACAGAACACTCCAGACAGAACACTCCAGACAAAACACTCCAGACAGAACACTCCAGACAGAACACTCCAGACAAAACACTCCAGACAGAACACTCCAGACAGAACACTCCAGACAGAACACTCCAGACAGAACAGTCCAGACAGAACACTCCAGACAGAACACTCCAGACAGAACACTCCAGACAGAACAGTCCAGACAGAACACTCCCGACAGATCAGTCCAGACAGAACACTCCAGACAGAACAGTCCAGACAGAACAGTCCAGACAGAACAGTCCAGACAGAACACTCCAGACAGAACGCTCCAGACAGAACACTTACAGACAGAACACTCCAGACAGAACACTCCAGACAGAACAGTCCAGACAGAACACTCCAGACAGATCAGTCCAGACAGAACACTCCAGACAGAACAGTCCAGACAGAACAGTCCAGACAGTACAGTCCAGACAGAACACTCCAGACAGAACACTCCAGACAGAACACTCCAGACAGATCAGTCCAGACAGAACAGTCCAGACAGAACAGTCCAGACAGTACAGTCCAGACAGAACACTCCAGACAGAACACTCCAGACAGAACACTCCAGACAGATCAGTCCAGACAGAACAGTCCAGACAGAACAGTCCAGACAGAACAGTCCAGACAGAACAGTCCAGACAGATCAGTCCAGACAGATCAGTCCAGACAGAACACTCCAGACAGAACAGTCCAGACAGAACAGTCCAGACAGAACAGTCCAGACAGAACACTCCAGACAGATCACTCCACACAGAACAGTCCAGACAGAACAGTCCAGACAGAACAGTCCAGACAGATCAGTCCAGACAGAACACTCCACACAGAACACTCTAGTCACTAACAGATCTATCTGATTCTAATAGCTAGAACCCTCCAGTCACTAACAGATCTATCTGAATCTAATAGCTAGAACCCTCCAGTTACTAACAGATCTATCTGATTCTAATAGCTAGAACCCTCCAGTTACTAACAGATCTATCTGAATCTAATAGCTAGAACCCTCCAGTTACTAACAGATCTATCTGATTCTAATAGCTAGAACCCTCCAGTTACTAACAGATCTATCTGATTCTAATAGCTAGAACCCTCTAGTCACTAACAGATCTATCTGATTCTAATAGCTAGAACCTTCCAGTCACTAACAGATCTATTGTCTCCTGTAGATCCACATTCCAGAGTGATCCTGAGGACCAAGAGCTCCTTCGACCCTCTCAGCAGCTACATCAACGCCAACTACATTAGGGTAAGTTATACACACACACACACACACACACACACACACACACACACACACACACACACACACACACACACACACACACACACACACACACACACACACACACACACACACACACACACACACACACACACACACACACACACACACACACATCAATGCCAGTGAACTCTTAGTTAGAGACAAAATGACACATGATAGCGCTCTCATAATGAACAGGTAAAAAGCTTTTCCTGAAAGTTGGCTGTACAGGTTTGTATAGTCAGATTAAAACACAGATTAAAGTTGGCTGTACAGGTATGTATAGTCAGATTAAATCACAGATTCAATTTGGCTGTACAGGTTTGCATAGTCAGATTAAAACACAGATTAAAGATTAGAACTGAACTCATGAAACAGATTTTTTCAGATTTTTCATTCTTTCACCCTGGATTCTAACTGGTCATCTTTAGCTTTGTTTATGCAGTCATATTTCATGTTATATTATATAACATATCGGTGTTGTTGAACTGAGTGGTGTGATATAAGACTGGGTTTGTTTAAAGTTATCGTTTCCTTTTTAAACAAACAAACAACTTCAGATTCTCCTTATCGGGTTTATACATCTTGGGAACGAAAAGCGTAGCAGTGAGGCCAGGGGAGCGAGGACATTGTTTCTGATGTAAGTCTATGGAGAGAACAGAAGGAGAAAGAGGCCAGGCCCGGAGGAACTAGTGAACTCACTCTCTAATGACTCGTTGGGCTGCAGATACAATAGGGTCACTTCCCCTGTAGTCACTGCAGGAAGCTCAACTACTAGGCCGACTCCAAAATGGCACCTTATTCCCTATTTAGTACACTACATTCTGGTCAAGAGTAGGGCACTATATAGGGAATAGGGTGCCATATGGGACGTCACCCTTGTTTTCTCTTTCACACCATAGAGGATAATCAGACCTGCTGTGGTTTATCTCCCTGGACAGTAGCTAACACCATAGAGGATAATCAGACCTGCTGTTGTTTATCACCCTGGACAGTAGCTAACACCATAGAGGATAATCAGACCTGCTGTGGTTTATCTCCCTGGACAGTAGCTAACACCATAGAGGATAATCAGACCTGCTGTGGTTTATCTCCCTGGACAGTAGCTAACACCATAGAGGATAATCAGACCTGCTGTGGTTTATCTCCCTGGACAGTAGCTAACACCATAAAGGATAATCAGACCTGCTGATTTGGAGTCCATTAGTGCACAATTGGCCCAGTGTCGTCCGGGTTTGGCCGGGGTAAGCCGCCATTGTAAATTTGTTCTTAACTTACTTGCCTAGTTAAATAAAGGTTAAATAAAAATGTATTTTAAATAAATAAATAGCAGCACATATTAAGACAGAAATATGAACACCTAATGAATGGGTTAGTGACTCTGCTGTCTTAACAACCTGTCCATTCATCACGTCTTAACAACCTGTCCATTCATCATGTCTTAACAAGCTGTCCATTCATCATGTCTTAACATTTACATTTACATTTAAGTAATTTAGCAGACGCTCTTATCCAGAGCGACTTACAAATTGGTACTTAACAACCTGTCCATTCATCATGTCTTAACAACCTGTCCATTCATCACGTCTTAACAACTTGTCCATTCATCATGTCTTAACAAGCTGTCCATTCATCATGTCTTAACAACTTGTCCATTCATCATGTCTTAACAACCTGTCCATTCATCACGTCTTAACAACCTGTCCATTCATCACGTCTTAACAACCTGTCCATTCATCACGTCTTAACAACCTGCCCATTCATCACGTCTTAACAACCTGTCCATTCATCACGTCTTAACAACCTGTCCATTCATCATGTCTTAACAACCTGTCCATTCATCACGTCTTAACAACCTGTCCATTCATCACGTCTTAACAACCTGTCCATTCATCACGTCTTAACAACCTGTCCATTCATCACGTCTTAACAACCTGTCCATTCATCACGTCTTAACAACCTGTCCATTCATCACGTCTTAACAACCTGTCCATTCATCACGTCTTAACAACCTGTCCATTCATCATGTCTTAACAAGCTGTCCATTCATCATGTCTTAACAACCTGTCCATTCATCATGTCTTAACAACCTGTCCATTCATCATGTCTTAACAAGCTGTCTAGTGACGGTCAACAAAAACTGTTTTGGTCCAGTTCAAGAATTCCTGTGTACCAGTTTGTTAATATCCCTCCCTCCCTCCCTCCCTCCCTCCCTCCCTCCCTCCCTCCCTCCCTCCCTCCCTCCCTCCCTCCCTCCTTCCCTCACTCTCTTCCCTCCTCCCTCCCTCCCACCCTCCCTCCATCCCTCTGTCTCTGCAGGGTTACCTAGGCGATGAGAAGGCCTACATTGCCACCCAGGGTCCCATGATCAACACAGTGAATGATTTCTGGCAGATGGCCTGGCAGGAAGACTGTCCTGTCATCATCATGATCACCAAGCTCAGGGAGAAGAACGAGGTACGGGTGCACACACACACTCACACTCACACTCACACTCTCTCTCACACACACACACACACACACACACACACACACACACACACACACACACACACACACACACACACACACACACACACACACACACACACACACACACACACACACACACACACACACACACACACAAGCGTTGAATAGCGGGAACCGGGTTACAGAGATTTACCGCCCAAACCCACTCCCTTTTTCCCGGGATAAATAACAGTAAAAAAACTATAAATAATAATAAATGATTTATTATGACGTGACGTGAAATGGAACTGTTAAATTATACGTGATGTTGAAATCTGGTTTCTCTACGTCCTCTGCTCTCTGCATGATCAGTCATCCACGCTCATGGTGCGGACAGACAGCACCTCTCAGCATGGAGCGCAGTAGGACTGCATATGCTGCAGTGTAGTCTCTGCTACACTAATATAAGGGCTGAATGTGTATCTAATGTACACATCTCCCCTGTAAAAGATGATTCCAAATAGGTAATGCTGTTGTAGGTTGATATATAGCCCTATATATAGATGTCCTCGCATACCTCTTTCAGGTGATACATTCAGTGAATTATTTCTTAGAACGACCAAGTTTAAACCTCACTGACCTATACGAGCGGAGTAAACTGTCCAGACAGCAGAGACGGAGCTGTTTCCAGACAGCAGAGACAGAGCTGTTTCCAGACAGCTGAGACAGAGCTGTTTCCAGACAGCTGAGACAGAGCTGTTTCCAGACAGTAGAGACAGAGCTGTTTCCAGACAGCTGAGACAGAGCTGTTTCCAGACAGCTGAGACAGACCTGTTCCAGACAGCAGAGACAGAGCTGTTTCCAGACAGCAGAGACAGAGCTGTTCCAGACAGCAGAGATAGAGCTGTTTCCAGACAGCTGAGACAGAGCTGTTTCCAGACAGCTGAGACAGAGCTGTTTCCAGACAGCAGAGACAGAGCTGTTTCCAGACAGCAGAGACAGAGCTGTTTCCAGACAGCAGAGACAGAGCTGTTTCCAGACAGCAGAGACAGAGCTGTTTCCAGACAGCAGAGACAGAGCTGTTTCCAGACAGCAGAGACAGAGCTGTTTCCAGACAGCAGAGACAGAGCTGTTTCCAGACAGCAGAGACAGAGCTGTTTCCAGACAGCAGAGACAGAGCTGTTTCCAGACAGCTGAGACAGAGCTGTTTCCAGACAGCTGAGACAGAGCTGTTTCCAGACAGTAGAGACAGAGCTGTTTCCAGACAGCTGAGACAGAGCTGTTTCCAGACAGCTGAGACAGACCTGTTCCAGACAGCAGAGACAGAGCTGTTTCCAGACAGCAGAGACAGAGCTGTTCCAGACAGCAGAGATAGAGCTGTTTCCAGACAGCTGAGACAGAGCTGTTTCCAGACAGCTGAGACAGAGCTGTTTCCAGACAGCAGAGACAGAGCTGTTTCCAGACAGCAGAGACAGAGCTGTTTCCAGACAGCAGAGACAGAGCTGTTCCCAGACAGCAGAGACAGAGCTGTTTCCAGACAGCAGAGACAGAGCTGTTTCCAGACAGCTGAGACAGAGCTGTTTCCAGACAGTAGAGACGGAGCTGTTTCCAGACAGCAGAGACAGAAATGTTTCCAGACAGCAGAGACAGAGCTGTTCCAGACAGCTGAGACAGAGCTGTTTCCAGACAGCAGAGACAGAGCTGTTTCCAGACAGCTGAGACAGACCTGTTTCCAGACAGTAGAGACAGAGCTGTTTCCAGACAGCTGAGACAGAGCTGTTTCCAGACAGCTGAGACAGACCTGTTCCAGACAGCAGAGACAGAGCTGTTTCCAGACAGCAGAGACAGAGCTGTTCCAGACAGCAGAGATAGAGCTGTTTCCAGACAGCTGAGACAGAGCTGTTTCCAGACAGCTGAGACAGAGCTGTTTCCAGACAGCAGAGACAGAGCTGTTTCCAGACAGCAGAGACAGAGCTGTTTCCAGACAGCAGAGACAGAGCTGTTTCCAGACAGCAGAGACAGAGCTGTTTCCAGACAGCAGAGACAGAGCTGTTTCCAGACAGCAGAGACAGAGCTGTTTCCAGACAGCAGAGACAGAGCTGTTTCCAGACAGCAGAGACAGAGCTGTTTCCAGACAGCAGAGACAGAGCTGTTTCCAGACAGCAGAGACAGAGCTGTTTCCAGACAGCAGAGACAGAGCTGTTTCCAGACAGCTGAGACAGAGCTGTTTCCAGACAGCAGAGACAGAGCTGTTTCCAGACAGTAGAGACAGAGCTGTTTCCAGACAGCTGAGACAGAGCTGTTTCCAGACAGCTGAGACAGACCTGTTCCAGACAGCAGAGACAGAGCTGTTTCCAGACAGCAGAGACAGAGCTGTTCCAGACAGCAGAGATAGAGCTGTTTCCAGACAGCTGAGACAGAGCTGTTTCCAGACAGCTGAGACAGAGCTGTTTCCAGACAGCAGAGACAGAGCTGTTTCCAGACAGCAGAGACAGAGCTGTTTCCAGACAGCAGAGACAGAGCTGTTCCCAGACAGCAGAGACAGAGCTGTTTCCAGACAGCAGAGACAGAGCTGTTTCCAGACAGCTGAGACAGAGCTGTTTCCAGACAGTAGAGACGGAGCTGTTTCCAGACAGCAGAGACAGAAATGTTTCCAGACAGCAGAGACAGAGCTGTTCCAGACAGCTGAGACAGAGCTGTTTCCAGACAGCAGAGACAGAGCTGTTTCCAGACAGCTGAGACAGAGCTGTTTCCAGACAGCTGAGACAGAGCTGTTTCCAGACAGCAGAGACAGAGCTGTTTCCAGACAGCAGAGACAGAGCTGTTTCCAGACAGCAGAGACAGAGCTGTTTCCAGACAGCAGAGACAGAGCTGTTTCCAGACAGCAGAGACAGAGCTGTTTCCAGACAGCTGAGACAGAGCTGTTTCCAGACAGCAGAGACAGAGCTGTTTCCAGACAGCAGAGACAGAGCTGTTTCCAGACAGTAGAGACAGAGCTGTTTCCAGACAGCAGAGACAGAGCTGTTTCCAGACAGCAGAGACAGAGCTGTTTCCAGACAGCAGAGACAGAGCTGTTCCCAGACAGCAGAGACAGAGCTGTTTCCAGACAGCAGAGACAGAGCTGTTTCCAGACAGCTGAGACAGAGCTGTTTCCAGACAGTAGAGACGGAGCTGTTTCCAGACAGCAGAGACAGAAATGTTTCCAGACAGCAGAGACAGAGCTGTTCCAGACAGCTGAGACAGAGCTGTTTCCAGACAGCAGAGACAGAGCTGTTTCCAGACAGCTGAGACAGAGCTGTTTCCAGACAGTAGAGACAGAGCTGTTTCCAGACAGCTGAGACAGAGCTGTTTCCAGACAGCTGAGACAGACCTGTTCCAGACAGCAGAGACAGAGCTGTTTCCAGACAGCAGAGACAGAGCTGTTCCAGACAGCAGAGATAGAGCTGTTTCCAGACAGCTGAGACAGAGCTGTTTCCAGACAGCTGAGACAGAGCTGTTTCCAGACAGCAGAGACAGAGCTGTTTCCAGACAGCAGAGACAGAGCTGTTTCCAGACAGCAGAGACAGAGCTGTTTCCAGACAGCAGAGACAGAGCTGTTTCCAGACAGCAGAGACAGAGCTGTTTCCAGACAGCAGAGACAGAGCTGTTTCCAGACAGCAGAGACAGAGCTGTTTCCAGACAGCAGAGACAGAGCTGTTTCCAGACAGCAGAGACAGAGCTGTTTCCAGACAGCAGAGACAGAGCTGTTTCCAGACAGCTGAGACAGAGCTGTTTCCAGACAGCTGAGACAGAGCTGTTTCCAGACAGTAGAGACAGAGCTGTTTCCAGACAGCTGAGACAGAGCTGTTTCCAGACAGCTGAGACAGACCTGTTCCAGACAGCAGAGACAGAGCTGTTTCCAGACAGCAGAGACAGAGCTGTTTCCAGACAGCTGAGACAGAGCTGTTTCCAGACAGCAGAGACAGAGCTGTTTCCAGACAGTAGAGACAGAGCTGTTTCCAGACAGCTGAGACAGAGCTGTTTCCAGACAGCTGAGACAGACCTGTTCCAGACAGCAGAGACAGAGCTGTTTCCAGACAGCAGAGACAGAGCTGTTCCAGACAGCAGAGATAGAGCTGTTTCCAGACAGCTGAGACAGAGCTGTTTCCAGACAGCTGAGACAGAGCTGTTTCCAGACAGCAGAGACAGAGCTGTTTCCAGACAGCAGAGACAGAGCTGTTTCCAGACAGCAGAGACAGAGCTGTTCCCAGACAGCAGAGACAGAGCTGTTTCCAGACAGCAGAGACAGAGCTGTTTCCAGACAGCTGAGACAGAGCTGTTTCCAGACAGTAGAGACGGAGCTGTTTCCAGACAGCAGAGACAGAAATGTTTCCAGACAGCAGAGACAGAGCTGTTCCAGACAGCTGAGACAGAGCTGTTTCCAGACAGCAGAGACAGAGCTGTTTCCAGACAGCTGAGACAGAGCTGTTTCCAGACAGCTGAGACAGAGCTGTTTCCAGACAGCAGAGACAGAGCTGTTTCCAGACAGCAGAGACAGAGCTGTTTCCAGACAGCAGAGACAGAGCTGTTTCCAGACAGCAGAGACAGAGCTGTTTCCAGACAGCAGAGACAGAGCTGTTTCCAGACAGCTGAGACAGAGCTGTTTCCAGACAGCAGAGACAGAGCTGTTTCCAGACAGCAGAGACAGAGCTGTTTCCAGACAGTAGAGACAGAGCTGTTTCCAGACAGCAGAGACAGAGCTGTTTCCAGACAGCAGAGACAGAGCTGTTTCCAGACAGCAGAGACAGAGCTGTTTCCAGACAGCTGAGACAGAGCTGTTTCCAGACAGCTGAGACAGACCTGTTCCAGACAGCAGAGACAGAGCTGTTTCCAGACAGCAGAGACAGAGCTGTTCCAGACAGCAGAGATAGAGCTGTTTCCAGACAGCTGAGACAGAGCTGTTTCCAGACAGCAGAGACAGAGCTGTTTCCAGACAGCAGAGACAGAGCTGTTTCCAGACAGCAGAGACAGAGCTGTTTCCAGACAGCAGAGACAGAGCTGTTTCCAGACAGCAGAGACAGAGCTGTTTCCAGACAGTAGAGACAGAGCTGTTTCCAGACAGCTGAGACAGAGCTGTTTCCAGACAGCTGAGACAGACCTGTTCCAGACAGCAGAGACAGAGCTGTTTCCAGACAGCAGAGACAGAGCTGTTCCAGACAGCAGAGATAGAGCTGTTTCCAGACAGCTGAGACAGAGCTGTTTCCAGACAGCTGAGACAGAGCTGTTTCCAGACAGCAGAGACAGAGCTGTTTCCAGACAGCAGAGACAGAGCTGTTTCCAGACAGCAGAGACAGAGCTGTTTCCAGACAGCAGAGACAGAGCTGTTTCCAGACAGCAGAGACAGAGCTGTTTCCAGACAGCAGAGACAGAGCTGTTTCCAGACAGCTGAGACAGAGCTGTTTCCAGACAGCAGAGACAGAGCTGTTTCCAGACAGCAGAGACAGAGCTGTTTCCAGACAGCAGAGACAGAGCTGTTTCCAGACAGCAGAGACAGAGCTGTTTCCAGACAGCAGAGACAGAGCTGTTTCCAGACAGCAGAGACAGAGCTGTTTCCAGACAGCAGAGACAGAGCTGTTTCCAGACAGCAGAGACAGAGCTGTTTCCAGACAGCTGAGACAGAGCTGTTTCCAGACAGCTGAGACAGAGCTGTTTCCAGACAGTAGAGACAGAGCTGTTTCCAGACAGCTGAGACAGAGCTGTTTCCAGACAGCTGAGACAGACCTGTTCCAGACAGCAGAGACAGAGCTGTTTCCAGACAGCAGAGACAGAGCTGTTCCAGACAGCAGAGATAGAGCTGTTTCCAGACAGCTGAGACAGAGCTGTTTCCAGACAGCTGAGACAGAGCTGTTTCCAGACAGCAGAGACAGAGCTGTTTCCAGACAGCAGAGACAGAGCTGTTTCCAGACAGCAGAGACAGAGCTGTTCCCAGACAGCAGAGACAGAGCTGTTTCCAGACAGCAGAGACAGAGCTGTTTCCAGACAGCTGAGACAGAGCTGTTTCCAGACAGTAGAGACGGAGCTGTTTCCAGACAGCAGAGACAGAAATGTTTCCAGACAGCAGAGACAGAGCTGTTCCAGACAGCTGAGACAGAGCTGTTTCCAGACAGCAGAGACAGAGCTGTTTCCAGACAGCTGAGACAGAGCTGTTTCCAGACAGCTGAGACAGAGCTGTTTCCAGACAGCAGAGACAGAGCTGTTTCCAGACAGCAGAGACAGAGCTGTTTCCAGACAGCAGAGACAGAGCTGTTTCCAGACAGCAGAGACAGAGCTGTTTCCAGACAGTAGAGACAGAGCTGTTTCCAGACAGCTGAGACAGAGCTGTTTCCAGACAGCTGAGACAGACCTGTTCCAGACAGCAGAGACAGAGCTGTTTCCAGACAGCAGAGACAGAGCTGTTCCAGACAGCAGAGATAGAGCTGTTTCCAGACAGCTGAGACAGAGCTGTTTCCAGACAGCTGAGACAGAGCTGTTTCCAGACAGCAGAGACAGAGCTGTTTCCAGACAGCAGAGACAGAGCTGTTTCCAGACAGCAGAGACAGAGCTGTTTCCAGACAGCAGAGACAGAGCTGTTTCCAGACAGCAGAGACAGAGCTGTTTCCAGACAGCAGAGACAGAGCTGTTTCCAGACAGCAGAGACAGAGCTGTTTCCAGACAGCAGAGACAGAGCTGTTTCCAGACAGCAGAGACAGAGCTGTTTCCAGACAGCTGAGACAGAGCTGTTTCCAGACAGCTGAGACAGAGCTGTTTCCAGACAGTAGAGACAGAGCTGTTTCCAGACAGCTGAGACAGAGCTGTTTCCAGACAGCTGAGACAGACCTGTTCCAGACAGCAGAGACAGAGCTGTTTCCAGACAGCAGAGACAGAGCTGTTCCAGACAGCAGAGATAGAGCTGTTTCCAGACAGCTGAGACAGAGCTGTTTCCAGACAGCTGAGACAGAGCTGTTTCCAGACAGCAGAGACAGAGCTGTTTCCAGACAGCAGAGACAGAGCTGTTTCCAGACAGCAGAGACAGAGCTGTTCCCAGACAGCAGAGACAGAGCTGTTTCCAGACAGCAGAGACAGAGCTGTTTCCAGACAGCTGAGACAGAGCTGTTTCCAGACAGTAGAGACGGAGCTGTTTCCAGACAGCAGAGACAGAAATGTTTCCAGACAGCAGAGACAGAGCTGTTCCAGACAGCTGAGACAGAGCTGTTTCCAGACAGCAGAGACAGAGCTGTTTCCAGACAGCTGAGACAGAGCTGTTTCCAGACAGCTGAGACAGAGCTGTTTCCAGACAGCAGAGACAGAGCTGTTTCCAGACAGCAGAGACAGAGCTGTTTCCAGACAGCAGAGACAGAGCTGTTTCCAGACAGCAGAGACAGAGCTGTTTCCAGACAGCAGAGACAGAGCTGTTTCCAGACAGCTGAGACAGAGCTGTTTCCAGACAGCAGAGACAGAGCTGTTTCCAGACAGCAGAGACAGAGCTGTTTCCAGACAGTAGAGACAGAGCTGTTTCCAGACAGCTGAGACAGAGCTGTTTCCAGACAGCAGAGACAGAGCTGTTTCCAGACAGTAGAGACAGAGCTGTTTCCAGACAGCTGAGACAGAGCTGTTTCCAGACAGCAGAGACAGAGCTGTTTCCAGACAGCAGAGACGGAGCTGTTTCCAGACAGCAGAGACAGAGCTGTTTCCAGACAGTAGAGACAGAGCTGTTTCCAGACAGCTGAGACAGAGCTGTTTCCATGACAGCTGAGACAGAGCTGTTTCCAAAAAGCAGAGACAGAGCTGTTTCCATGACAGCAAGCAGTCAGCTAATCTTCATAAAATGTCTTTATTGTATGGCTCATCAGTCTCAGGTAGCATCAGGCTTGATTTGTCGTGCTGATCAAAGCTCTAATCTAATTAAATATAAAGCATATTTATATGGTTTATATGCTTTAGAATGACATTTATGGTTTTGGCGGGAAATACCGGTTTACTCTGGGAGAAAAGTGATTTATTCTCGGGATGGATTTTTTTTTTAAATACCTGGGAAAATATTCAACCCTAACACACACACACAAACCCATAGGTATAAACAAATATGTATGTGATTCTACACATGTCAATTTGACAGGATACATGACATAATCCTGTTATACATGACATAATGTGTTATTGACAGGGTTTAATACACTGGATCAATAGTGATTGGCGATACGATAACATGTGTAGTGATTAATGATGTTGTCTGTTCCAGAAATGTGTTCTGTACTGGCCAGAGAGGCGTGGTATCTACGGCAAGGTGGAGGTGCTCATTAACAACGTGACAGAGTGTGACAACTACACCTGCCGTACCCTCACCCTGAAGGTACTTTTCACTTAGTGATTAAACCCATTCTTCACATGACCATACTGGATCGCTGTGGGTTTCTATCCATTTACTATACACTTAATTAACTCTCCATTGAAAATCTACACTTTTTAAAGTTCATGTTTTGTTGACTCATAGCCAAATAATTGTTGACTCATCCTATAGGCCCTACTCGTATTTGTGACCAAAGCATAAATACACTTCAAAAACCCACCTCAAATGTTTATCTCAAACAGACCGTTTCCAAAATGCTTGCTATTTTCTCATAGAGGAGGATGAACTGACCAATCAGCGATCTACTTGCGTTAATATTTTTTATGACCGGTATACACCCCACCATTCTGTTGTTGGGGTACGACCACACCATTCTGTTGTTGGGGTACGACCACACCATTCTGTTGTTGGGGTACGACCCCACCATTCTGTTGTTGGGGTACAACCACACCATTCTGTTGTTGGGGTACGACCACACCATTCTGTTGTTGGGGTACGACCACACCATTCTGTTATTGGGGTACGACCACACCATTCTGTTGTTGGGGTACGACCACACCATTCTGTTGTTGGGGTACGACCACACCTTTCTGTTGTTGGGGTACGACCACACCATTCTGTTGTTGGGGTACGACCACACCATTCTGTTGTTGGGGTACGACCACACCATTCTGTTGTTGGGGTACGACCACACCTTTCTGTTGTTGGGGTACGACCACACCATTCTGTTGTTGGGGTACGACCATACCATTCTGTTGTTGGGGTACGACCACACCATTCTGTTGTTGGGGTACGACCACACCATTCTGTTGTTGGGGTACGACCACACCATTCTGTTGTTGGGGTACGACCACACCATTCTGTTGTTGGGGTACGACCACACCATTCTGTTGTTGGGGTACGACCACACCATTCTGTTGTTGGGGTACGACCACACCATTCTGTTGTTGGGGTACGACCACACCTTTCTGTTGTTGGGGTACGACCACACCATTCTGTTGTTGGGGTACGACCACACCATTCTGTTGTTGGGGTACGACCACACCATTCTGTTGTTGGGGTACGACCACACCATTCTGTTGTTGGGGTACGACCACACCATTCTGTTGTTGGGGGTACGACCACACCATTCTGTTGTTGGGGTACGACCACACCATTCTGTTGTTGGGGTACGACCACACCATTCTGTTGTTAGGGTACGCCCACACCATTCTGTTGTTGGGGTACGACCACACCATTCTGTTGTTGGGGTACGACCACACCATTCTGTTGTTGGGGTACGACCACACCATTCTGTTGTTGGGGTACGACCACACCATTCTGTTGTTGAGGTACGACCACACCATTCTGTTGTTGGGGTACGACCACACCATTCTGTTGTTGGGGTACGACCACACCATTCTGTTGTTAGGGTACGACCCACACCATTCTGTTGCTGGGGTACGACCACACCATTCTGTTGGGGTACGACCACCCCCCATTCTGTTGTTGGGGTACGACCACACCATTCTGTTGGGGTACGACCACACCATTCTGTTGTTGAGGTACGACCACACCATTCTGTTGTTGGGGTACGACCACACCCTTCTGTTGTTGGGGTACGACCACACCATTCTGTTGTTGGGGTACGACCACACCATTCTGTTGTTGGGGTACGACCACACCATTCTGTTGTTGGGGTACGACCACACCATTCTGTTGTTGGGGTACGACCACACCATTCTGTTGTTGAGGTACGACCACACCATTCTGTTGTTGGGGTACGACCACACCATTCTGTTGTTGGGGTACGACCACACCATTCTGTTGTTGGCATACGTCCACACCATTCCAAAACAGAAAAGCTGCTTTATAACATAATTGATAAAAAATGTTTAGTAGGAAAACTATTTCACTCACATTGTCATTGATTCTAGGTCATATTTCATATAAATCTATAAACACTGGACAGTTACTGTAAACTAGACTGAAACCACAATCTTGGTCTTACTCAAACTCTGTGTGTCTTTGTCTCTTTCACAGCAAGGGGCCCAGAGTCGTGTGGTGAAGCACTACTGGTACACATCATGGCCGGACCATAAGACCCCAGACAGCGCCCAGCCCCTGCTCCAGCTGATGAGAGACGTGGAGGAGGACAGGACGGGCTCCCCGTCCCAGGGACCCGTCATCGTACACTGCAGCGCGGGGATTGGCCGAACGGGCTGCTTCATCGCCACGACGATAGGCTGTCGTCAGTTGGAGATGGAGGGAGTGGTGGATGTGCTGGGGATTGTGTGTCAGCTCAGAGCGGACAGGTGAGTTACCTACACCTGGTGTATTAGACCGTATGTAGAATAGGTCCAATGTAGTACAATACGTTTACAGCAGACAGGTGAGTTACCTACACCTGGTGTATTAGACCGTATGTGGAATAGGTCCAATGTAGTATAATACGTTTACAGCAGACAGGTGAGTTACCTACACCTGGTGTATTAGACCGTATGTGGAATAGGTCCAATGTAGTATAATACGTTTACAGCAGACAGGTGAGTTACCTACACCTGGTGTATTAGACCGTATGTGGAATAGGTCCAATGTAGTATAATACGTTTACAGCAGACAGGTGAGTTACCTACACCTGGTGTATTAGACAGTATGTGGAATAGCTCCAAGGTAGTACAATACGTTTACAGCAGACAGGTGAGTTAACTACACCTGGTGTATTAGACCGTATGTGGAATAGGTCCAATGTAGTATAATACGTTTACAGCAGACAGGTGAGTTACCTACACCTGGTGTATTAGACCGTATGTGGAATAGTTCCAAGGTAGTACAATACGTTTACAGCAGACAGGTGAGTTACCTACACCTGGTGTATTAGACAGTATGTGGAATAGGTCCAAGGTAGTACAATACATTTACAGCAGACAGGTGAGTTACCTACACCTGGTGTATTAGACAGTATGTGGAATAGGTCCAATGTAGTACAATACGTTTCCAGCAGACAGGTGAGTTACCTACACCTGGTGTATTAGACAGTATGTGGAATAGGTCCAATGTAGTACAATACAATTCCAGCAGACAGGTGAGTTACCTACACCTGGTGTATTAGACCGTATGTGGAATAGGTCCAAGGTAGTACAATACGTTTACAACAGACAGGTGAGTTACCTACACCTGGTGTATTAGACAGTATGTGGAATAGGTCCAATGTAGTATAATACGTTTACAGCAGACAGGTGAGTTACCTACACCTGGTGTATTAGACCGTATGTGGAATAGGTCCAATGTAGTACAATACGTTTACAGCAGACAGGTGAGTTACCTACACCTGGTGTATTAGACCGTATGTGGAATAGGTCCAATGTAGTATAATACGTTTACAGCAGACAGGTGAGTTACCTACACCTGGTGTATTAGACCGTATGTGGAATAGTTCCAATGTAGTACAATACGTTTACAGCAGACAGGTGAGTTACCTACACCTGGTGTATTAGACCGTATGTGGAATAGGTCCAAGGTAGTACAATACGTTTACAGCAGACAGGTGAGTTACCTACACCTGGTGTATTAGACAGTATGTGGAATAGGTCCAATGTAGTAGAATACGTTTACAGCAGACAGGTGAGTTACCTACACCTGGTGTATTAGACCGTATGTGGAATAGTTCCAAGGTAGTACAATACGTTTACAGCAGACAGGTGAGTTACCTACACCTGGTGTATTAGACAGTATGTGGAATAGGTCCAATGTAGTACAATACGTTTACAGCAGACAGGTGAGTTACCTACACCTGGTGTATTAGACCGTATGTGGAATAGGTCCAATGTAGTATAATACGTTTACAGCAGACAGGTGAGTTACCTACACCTGGTGTATTAGACAGTATGTGGAATAGGTCCAATGTAGTACAATACGTTTACAGCAGACAGGTGAGTTACCTACACCTGGTGTATTAGACCGTATGTGGAATAGGTCCAATGTAGTATAATACGTTTACAGCAGACAGGTGAGTTACCTACACCTGGTGTATTAGACCGTATGTGGAATAGGTCCAATGTAGTACAATACGTTTACAGCAGACAGGTGAGTTACCTACACCTGGTGTATTAGACAGTATGTGGAATAGGTCCAAGGTAGTACAATACGTTTACAGCAGACAGGTGAGTTACCTACACCTGGTGTATTAGACAGTATGTGGAATAGGTCCAAGGTAGTACAATACGTTTACAGCAGACAGGTGAGTTACCTACACCTGGTGTATTAGACCGTATGTGGAATAGGTCCAATGTAGTACAATACGTTTACAGCAGACAGGTGAGTTACCTACACCTGGTGTATTAGACAGTATGTGGAATAGGTCCAAGGTAGTACAATACGTTTACAGCAGACAGGTGAGTTACCTACACCTGGTGTATTAGACAGTATGTGGAATAGGTCCAATGTAGTACAATACATTTACAGCAGACAGGTGAGTTACCTACACCTGGTGTATTAGACCGTATGTGGAATAGGTCCAATGTAGTACAATACATTTACAGCAGACAGGTGAGTTACCTACACCTGGTGTATTAGACAGTATGTGGAATAGGTCCAATGTAGTACAATACGTTTACAGCAGACAGGTGAGTTACCTACACCTGGTGTATTAGACCGTATGTGGAATAGGTCCAATGTAGTATAATACGTTTACAGCAGACAGGTGAGTTACCTACACCTGGTGTATTAGACCGTATGTGGAATAGGTCCAATGTAGTACAATACGTTTACAGCAGACAGGTGAGTTACCTACACCTGGTGTATTAGACAGTATGTGGAATAGGTCCAAGGTAGTACAATACGTTTACAGCAGACAGGTGAGTTACCTACACCTGGTGTATTAGACAGTATGTGGAATAGGTCCAAGGTAGTACAATACGTTTACAGCAGACAGGTGAGTTACCTACACCTGGTGTATTAGACCGTATGTGGAATAGGTCCAATGTAGTACAATACGTTTACAGCAGACAGGTGAGTTACCTACACCTGGTGTATTAGACAGTATGTGGAATAGGTCCAAGGTAGTACAATACGTTTACAGCAGACAGGTGAGTTACCTACACCTGGTGTATTAGACAGTATGTGGAATAGGTCCAATGTAGTACAATACATTTACAGCAGACAGGTGAGTTACCTACACCTGGTGTATTAGACCGTATGTGGAATAGGTCCAATGTAGTACAATACATTTACAGCAGACAGGTGAGTTACCTACACCTGGTGTATTAGACAGTATGTGGAATAGGTCCAATGTAGTACAATACGTTTACAGCAGACAGGTGAGTTACCTGGTGATGATAAAGCCATGGCCTCTTTCCTGCTTGTATGCTACTGTGTTTGTGTTGCTCTAATGACCATCAGTGATTACAGACAGACAGACAGACAGACAGACAGACAGACAGACAGACAGACAGACAGGATGGATGGATGGATCAAATCAAATGTTATTGGTCACATACACATGGTTAGCAGATGTGTGGACCTGTTGGGGCGGTATGCAAACTGAAGTGGGTCTAGGGTGGCCGGGAAAGTGGAGGTGATATGATCCTTGACTAGACACATGATGACAGAAGTGAGTGCTATGGTGCGATGGTCATTTAGTTCAGTTATCTTTGGCGTCTTTGGTACAGGAACAATGGTGAAAATCTTGAAGCATTTGGGGACAGCAGACTGGGATAAGGAGCGATTGAATATGACCGTAAACACACTAGCCAGCTGGTCTGCGCATGCTCTGAGGCTAGGGATGCCGTCTGGGCCAGCAGCCCTGCGAGGGTTAACACGTTTAAATGTCTTACTCATGTCGGCCACGGAGAAGGAGAGTGGGGGGCCCACAGTCCTTGGTAGCGGGCCTCGTCGGTGGTACTGTATTATCCTCTAAGCGGGCAAAGAAGGTGTTTAGTTTGTCTGGAAGCAAGACGTCGTTGTCCGTGACGGATGTGGCTGGGTTAGGACAGACAGACAGACAGACAGACAGACAGACAGACAGACAGACAGACAGGATGGATGTGGCTGGGTGAGGACAGTCAGACAGACAGTCAGGATGGATGTGGCTGGGTGAGGACAGTCAGACAGACAGTCAGGATGGATGTAGGTGGTTGAGGACAGACAGACAGTGAGGATGGATGTTAGGAGGGATGTAGGTGGGTGAGGACAGACAGACAGTCAGGATGGATGTTAGGAGGGATGTAGGTGGGTGAGGACAGTCAGACAGACAGACAGGATGGATGTTAGGAGGGATGTAGGTGGGTGAGGACATTCAGACAGTCAGGATGGATGTTAGGAGGGATGTAGGTGGGTGAGGACAGTCAGACAGTCAGGATGGATGTTAGGAGGGATGTAGGTGGGTGAGGACAGTCAGACAGACAGACAGGATGGATGTTAGGAGGGATGTAGGTGGGTGAGGACAGACAGACAGTCAGGATGGATGTTAGGAGGGATGTAGGTGGGTGAGGACAGACAGACAGTCAGGATGGATGTTAGGAGGGATGTAGGTGGGTGAGGACAGACAGACAGACAGTCAGGATGGATGTTAGGAGGGATGTAGGTGGGTGAGGACAGACAGACAGACAGTCAGGATGGATATTAGGAGGGATGTGGCTGGGTTAGGACAGTCAGACAGACAGTCAGGATGTAGGTGGGTGTGACATAAATCATGCTAAGAAACTTGTACATGAGAAACTGTGTTTTTCTTACAAGAGACAAGAGAGGGACAGAACGTGATATTATGTTCCTATCTCTTTCAAACACACACACACACACACACACACACACACACACACACACACACACACACACACACACACACACACACACACACACACACACACACACACACACACACACACACTCATCCCCTGAGCCTGAACAGGGTTTAAGCTGAAATATCTCCCGCAGCCTGTCTGTCCCAGGATAAAGCAATCATCCATTAGGATGAAGCAGTAGCCTGCAGCTCAACAGGGTATCAATGACTCCATAATGTTGCCTTGGTTGAGCTTTAGTTAATCAATGAACAGAATGTACTGACGCAAACTGCCACTGTATCGTTTAGATGAGCGACGAAGAGTTTAAAATGACCTTTTACCGTGACTAATTACCACAGGATTAAATGAGCTGGAGAGAATCCTAAATGGTTCTTGTATTATGACACAGAACAATGGTAATGAATGTTCCAAATGTTCCGCAGCACTAAAACTAGAGGGAGGTTTTTCAGTCACAGTAGGAGGTGGATTCATTATTTTTCAGACAGCAGGATGGCCGCAATTGATGGAAGGTTTAGTTTATTATAATTCTTTTTCCACTCCTTGTTTTTCATGGCATGTTACTAACATGCTAACACTGTTTACTGGCCCGTTCTGTTATTTTTGCCGTGATTCTAATGGCTGCCTTGTCTCTGTGTGTCTTTTCAGAGGAGGCCTGATCCAGACAGGGGAGCAGTACGAGTTTGTCCACCACGCTTTGAGCCTCTTCGAGACCGGCCTCTCCGCCGACACCGGCCAATGAACAGAGGCCAGGAAGTTTCTGCTAGACATGCCAGATTTTTCCAGGAAGTGGAATTTAATTCCCCCTAGCGGGAAGGACCTATCTTACCTGGTGACTGTGAGGTCATGTGACTAATGTGGAAGTGGATATTTGGGTGACGATTGGATGGTAGATGTCCTTGTGGGCTTAGTCTTTGTGGACATGTATGGACAGCCTGGACTGCTATTGGCTGATTGATTGAGTCTCCTTACAGAGAGAGAGAGATGGAGGTATGGACAGCCTGGACTGCCATTGGCTGATTGATTGAGTCTCCTTACAGAGAGAGAGAGATGGAGGTATGGACAGGTGATTTTGTCTCTGAATGTAATGTATCCTTTCTTCTCTTCCTCCTTTTCCTCCTCTTCTTCTTCTTCTTCTTCTACTACTTCCTGTCATTCGTGAGCAGCTCTGCTTCTGAAAACGTTGTTGTGAGCAACCTGCCTCTGTCCAATCAAACTCTCTGATACTGCAGCTCTGTCCAATCAAACTCTCTGATACTGCAGCTCTGTCCAATCAAACTCTCTGATACTGCAGCTCTGTCCAATCAGATTGCCTGATATTGATTCTGTAGTATATCTCCACTCTGACCTCTTACTACTATGTGCTACAGTAGATGGGTAGGTAGTCTGTGGTCCTTGAATCGTCCACGGTGTTTCTATTAAAAAGCAAAAGGTACGTTGTCGAAATTAATAGCACTTGTCTTTGTGACTTTACTAGGATATTTTTGAATTATGATTTATTTAATTTTTTAAACTATGTGCTGTTACACAAAGGGTATTATTCTAAAGACTGTTATATTCCATTGGAGGTTGGCCTTTTCTCTCAGTAACACACTAGAAGCTGCCCCTCTGCCATATAGTATACCTCTGAGAGCATGTTGATCATCCATTGAAACATCAGTGTATGAAAGGTGAGGGAACGATTGGGCCTGTCTGCACGGTACTACACATCAAAAGGTCTTTACGCTATGGGGATGGCTGTTATACACACTGAATTGGAAGCAAAGAACAACAACAAAAAGCCAGCCGACACGCGGCCCTTCAGGAATTGAGTTTGGCAGCCCCCTGCTATAGGCCGTCCTATAGATCTACCTTATTCACAGAGAACTGTCATGGCCGCCGTGTGATCCAATGTTGTTCCATACCAAAGCTCGCTATTATGAGTTACCGTGTGATCTACCCTGGCTCTGAAATGGCATGACATTTCATCAGTAAATCAATCTTACGACCAAAACATTTTTTTTTTTTTCAGACAATCATTTATTTTCCATTTCTTGGCTTTCAAATCCATCCTTAGATATATTGTGTTGACAATTAAAGGCCCAGTGCAGTCAAAAACATGATTCCCCCCCCCCCCCCTGTGTTTTATATATATTCACATACTATGATGTTGGCAGTTAATTGAAATTGAGATGAAAACGGCTGTGTTGGGCCTTTAAGCATCACAGAAAATTATACGACTACTTTCTTTACCAAAGTGTAAACGTTTGCGTTTAAATGACAATGGTGCACTCATGTTATGTTTAATTGTTGATCATATAGATTAAATTACAGTAATAATAATGCTTTTAGTTTTATACAATATTAAGATCATGTTTTGATGTGTAACATTAAACTCATGATCATCTTTTAGACATGACGTTTTCTCTGTATGACTGAATGGTATACAGTGGGGCAAAAAAAGTATTTAGTCAGCCACCAATTGTGCAAGTTCTCCCACTTAAAAAGATGAGAGAGGCCTGTAATTTTCATCATAGGTACACTTCAACTATGACAGACAAAATGAGAAAAACAAATCCAGAAAATCACATTGTAGCATTTTTTATGAATTTATTTGCAAATTATGGTGGAAAATAAGTATTTGGTCAATAACAAAAGTTTATCTCAATACTTTGTTATATACCCTTTGTTGGCAATGACAGAGGTCAAACGTTTTCTGTAAGTCTTCACAAGGTTTTCACACACTGTGGGAGAACTTGCACAATTGGTGGCTGACTAAATACTTTTTTGCCCCACTGTAGATTCCCAGACACTTTATCTCTGAAACAAAACAGTTATTACAAAGATAACGTCAATCAGACACTTATCATTTTTTTGTCCGGATTATCTGACCCTGATTTCAAACTCTGATATACTGTAGCTTCTGAATGCCAAATACATACAGTTGAAGTCAGAAGTTTACATACACCTTAGCCAAATACATTTAAACTCAGTTTTTCACAATTCCTGACATTTAATCCTAGTAAAAATTCCCTGTCTTAGGTCAGTTAGGATCACCACTTTATTTTAAGAATGTGAAATGTCAGAATAATAGTAGAGAGAATGCTTAATTTCAGTTTTTATTTCTTTCATAACATTCCCAGTGGGTCAGAGGTTTACATACACTGAATTAATATTTGGTAGCATTGCCTTTAAATTGTTTAACTTGGGTCAAACGTTTTGGGTAGCCTTCCACAAGCTTCCCACAATAAGTTGGGTGAATTTTGGCCCATTCCTCCTGACAGAGCTGGTGTAACTGAGTCAGGTTTGTAGGCCTCCTTGCTCGCACATGCTTTTCAGAATCTGCCCACAGATTTTCTATAGGATTGAGGTCAGGGCTTTGTGCTAGCCACTCCAATACCTTGACTGTGTTGTCCTTAAGCCATTTTTCCACAACTTAGGAAGTATGCTTGGGGTCATTTTCCATTTGCAAGACCCATTTGCGACCAAGCTTTAATTTCCTGACTGATGTCTTGAGATGTTGCTTCAATATGTCCACATCATTTTCCTCCCTCATGATGCCATCTATTTTGTGAAGTGCACCAGTCCCTCCTGCAGCAAAGCACCCCCACAACATGATGCTGCCACCCCCGTGCTTCATGGTTGGGATGGTGTTCTTCGGCTTGCAAGCCTCCCCCTCTTTCCTCCAAACACAACGATGGTCATTATGGCCAAACAGTTCTATTTTTGTTTCATCAGACCAGAGGACATTTCTCCAAAAGGTACGATCTTTGTCCCCATGTGCAGCTGCAAACCGTAGTCTGGCTTTTTTATGGCGGTTTTGGAGCAGTGGCTTCTTCCTTGCTGAGCGGCCTTTCAGGTTACGTTGATATAGGACTCGTTTTACTGTGGATATAGATACTTTTGTACCTGTTTCCTCCAGCATCTTCACAAGGTCCCTTGCCGTTGTTCTGGGATTCATTTGCACTTTTCACACCAAAGTACATTCATCTCTAGGAGACAGAACGCGTCTCCTTCCTGAGCGGTATGACGGCTGCGTGGCCCAATGGTGTTTATAGTTGCGTACTATTGTTTGTACAGATGAACGTGGTAACTTCAGGCGTTTGGAAATTGCTCCCAAGGATGAACCAGACTTGTGGAGGTCTACAATTTTTTTTCTAAGGTCTTGGCTGATTTCTTTAGATTTTTGCATGATGTCAAGCAAAGAGGCACTGAGTTTGAAGGTAGGCCTTGAAATACATCCACAGGTACACCTCCAATTGACTCAAATTATGTCAATTAGCCTATCAGAAGCTTCTAAAGCCATGGCATCATTTTCTGGAATTTTCCAAGCTGTTCAAAGGCACAGTTAACTTCGTGTATGTAAACTTCTGACTCACTGGAATTGTGATACAGTGAATTATAAATGAAATAACCTGTCTGTAAACAATTGTTGGAAAAATGACGTGTGTCATCCACAAAGTAGATGCCCAAACCGACTTGCCAAAACCACAGTTTGTTAACAAGAAATTTGTGGAGTGGTTGAAAAACGAGTTTTAATGACTCCAACAACCTAAGTGTATGTAAACTTCTGACTTCAACTGTAGATTGGACATGATTCCCTTCAAACTTTTCTGGTAATTCCTGAAAATCTAAAGTGAGTTGCACAATTACTAGCTTGGAATCCATCCTGAATAGCGCTCCATTTCACAATGGTTTCACTAGTAAAGCAGAGTTGTATTCAGGGTGGACTCTAGACAAAACAAATACCCCTCCCTGCTCCTTCCTCTTCTAACAAGACATCCATGAGGTCATTTCCTAAACTACGCTAGGGTTTCTAACTCAACAAGACGATTCCCACAAACAGCCAAAGTTATTCTCATCAAAGCTGCTTGCCCATACAGATCATGCTTTAGAATAGTTTAGTAGCCTGGAACCTCAAACTGAATATTTCACTATTTCACTGAAACAGTAGAGAAGCAGAGTAATATTTGTGTTCCAGTCTCGGGTTTTAGTGATCAATAGCCGGGTGGTCTATAATCTACATTCTGCTTCTCTTCAAGTACATTATATTCATGGGCTGCATGTTTGGTCACAATGTTGTTTTTTTACTAAATGCATCGTCATTGAGCGCTGATGAAGATTTAATCAAAAGCGCATTACAGTGGATTTGAAATGCAATGACATTCAAAATGAGGCAAATAATTTGTAGGAAAACGTTGAATGTCACCAGATTGACTTTCACTAGCTCGCTAAAAGTGAGGAGAGGCCACCGGATTTTAGCTAGCTAACGTTAGCATTGCTAGCTATTTTCGACGAACTTTACTAGCTAATGACAACATTGCCATGTCTAAAGTAAATTTTGAAGACATGATAACGCCGGCATTAAGTTGTGTCCTACTAAATATTTGACTACTTTCGCAATATCATCGTATTTCCATACACTGTAGTGTAATTTTGACTAAACAGTAGTTAGCCTCCGCCCAGAATGCCTCCGGTAGAGGGAGGCTTGACAACGTTCATAACAATGGCATGACACGACCGAGTGACGGAGGTGCAAACCATGAATATGCATGATGGAGGAATATATATACACTACATCTGAAAGTGCTATTAAAGATATTGTGATCAGGCATATCTATAAGGACCATTTAACATAATGTGATCAGGCATATCTATAAGGACCATTAAACATATTGTGATCAGGCATATCTATAAGGACCATTAAACATAATGTGATCAGGCATATCTATAAGGACCATTTAACATAATGTGATCAGGCATATCTATAAGGACCATTAAACATATTGTGATCAGGCATATCTATAAGGACCATTAAACATATTGTGATCAGGCATATCTATAAGGACCATTAAACATATTGTGATCAGGCATATCTATAAGGACCATTACACATAATGTGATCAGGCATATCTATAAGGACCATTAAACATATTGTGATCAGGCATATCTATAAGGACCATTAAACATAATGTGATCAGGCATATCTATAAGGACCATTACACATAATGTGATCAGGCATATCTATAAGGACCATTAAACATATTGTGATCAGGCATATCTATAAGGACCATTAAACATAATGTGATCAGGCATATCTATAAGGACCATTACACATAATGTGATCAGGCATATCTATAAGGACCATTAAACATAATGTGATCAGGCATATCTATAAGGACCATATAAGAATCTATCTTGCTGCTGAAAATGTGCAAGTGTTCAACCAAGGAGTATGCAGATTGTTGTTTGTTGTGTGACGATGAATTGAGAAACATTTCACTTTTTGTATGTACTTATGGATGATTTTTGTATTGTTATTCGTGATTAAAAAAAAAAAGGTTTTGAATACATAAAATGTTAACCGTCCGTGCATATTGTTTACTGTTAGTAGAGTTGTATCTATCCACTATGTGGGCTTAATGGCCATATTAGCCAGGAGGACAAAGGTTCTGCGTTCCAAATGGGACCCTAGAGTCTTTAAAGTGCACTACATTTGACCAGGCCCATAGAGCTCTGATCACAAGTAGTGAACTATCTAGAGAAGAGGGTTTAGGATGCAAGCCTATGAGTTCTTCCCTTATGTACTACTAATGGACTTGAATGTTGTGATTAGTTCTCTCTTTGTCCGACATAATAACCACAGTAGTAACTATTTATATATCTGATATAAGCTGTACATATTGTATGTATGCTTTAATGAAATGTACATGTTTGGAGGGCAACACAAGGAGAGGTGCAGGCCTCAAACAGCTGTTTGTGTTGTTCCTACTACTGAGGGGAAAAGTTTTTTTTATCTTCTACTGTACGACTGGACATCTGTTCACTAAATACTAGTTGGTGCGGAGGAAATACGTTGCCATTAATCTGTAATCCAACTCTTGTAGTGTTTATTCAAAAAAAAAGCGTGTGTAACAACAGACCAAAAGTAAAAATCTAAAACTTAGCTAAAACTAAAACAGTGTGTTGAGTAATTGTTTTGGTGGTTTACTGAGGGTTTAGTACTGAAGCCATACTATGACCTTGAGACAGCTCTGAAGTGTTCTGTTGACTATATTACTGTACATGCAATATTCCTGGATGTTACTCTAGTACCCTGTGTTGTGCAGAGTTATACTACGTTGAGAGTACTACGTTGAGAGTTGTACTACCTTGAGAGTACTACATTGAAAGTTGTACTAGCTTGAGAGTACTACGTTGAGAGTTGTACTACGTTGAGAGTTGTACTACCTTGAGTGTACTACATTGAGAGTTGTACTACCTTGAGAGTACTACATTGAAAGTTGTACTAGCTTGAGAGTACTACGTTGAGAGTTGTACTACGTTGAGAGTTGTACTACCTTGAGTGTACTACATTGAGAGTTGTACTAGCTTGAGAGTACTACGTTGAGAGTTGTACTACCTTGAGTGTACTACATTGAGAGTTGTACTACCTTGAGAGTACTACATTGAGCGTTGTACTACCTTGAGAGTACTACGTTGAGAGTTGTACTACGTTGAGAGTTGTACTACCTTGAGAGTACTACGTTGAGAGTTGTACTACCTTGAGTGTACTACATTGAGAGTTGTACTACCTTGAGAGTTTTACTACCTTGAGAGTTGTACTACATTGAGAGTACAACGTTGAGAGTTGTACTACCTTGAGAGTACTACGTTGAGAGTTGTACTACCTCAAGAGTACTACGTTGAGAGTTGTACTACCTCAAGAGTACTACGTTGAGAGTTGTACTACCTTGGCTAGACAGTTAGCGGCTTGAAGATGCCACTAAACTGCCCTGTACCTAAACAGAAAATGATATTGTACCCAATGAAACTGCTGATACTGTACCTCCTGTAAGACCTTACTGCCAATAAAGAGAAACTGTTTCGAACTATCACACACTGATCTGGTTTTAATTTCACCCTTGTCTCTCTTCAGCATTTAAACAATGGTAATGTTGTAAAGTGAAATGTGTTCAAGTGAAATGTTGAAACACAGTCAGAAGACACAGGCTCTGAAACAGATGCATAAAGTATTTCAGGGCTCCAGACTGCACTGTAGGTCTGTGAAAATGTCAACGGAAACTGTATTTGTTGAGGTTTGATGTTATTGTCATACCCAACAGACTATGCTCATTTGCCGGAAATTGAAAACGAACTAGAATAGAAAATGCATTTCGAGCTCTGAGGAGAGAGAGAGAGAGAGAGAGAGAGAGAGAGAGAGAGAGAGAGAGAGAGAGAGAGAGAGAGAGAGAGAGAGAGAGAGAGAGAGAGAGAGAGAGAGAGAGAGAGAGAGAGAGAGAGAGAGAGAGAGAGAGAGAGAGAGAGAGAGAGAGAGAGAGAGAGAGAGAGAGAGAGAGAGAGAGAGAGAGAGAGAGAGAGAGAGAGAACATACATACAGGAAGGAAAAAGGAGTGGACTACCTAAAAGTAGTTCTGGAGAACAAAGACTTTGGATTCTCTCTCTCTCTCTCCAAGGGGGAAAGTTTAGAGACACATATTTTAAAACACATCTATAAAAAAGTAGATTTGTATTGAAGTTTTACTTATAGAGACAGAAGTATCAACCACTCACTATTTGACTCGTACCCACCACTGTGGTGTTGCCTTATTCAGAGTCTAGGGGGGGTCTTGTTGAATGCTTGGAGCTGGAGTCATACAAACATTCTACTGGTTGAGGATATCCTGTAAGGACTCAAGTATCTGTTTTGGAGGAGGTGGAACAGATGGAAGTCTCCAACGTGACACTGTGACCGGTTGTCTTCACACTAGGAGTGTTTACTACTGAATTACTGAATCATTCAATTTTTCTGGGTGATTTTGGAACATTGCAACTGCAAGGCTTCACGGGACTTTAGTTTTACTCAAGTGGACGAGGCAGTTCTACTGATTGCCGTATCGTTTTGGAATATGGTTTTGGATTATGCGCTTTTGGATTTAAATTTTTTGGGGATGTGAATAATGTATTAACCAACAATCAAAATGCTGAAATGTAAAGTTTTTTGTTTAACACTTTGTGTGGCATCAGGGATTCTCTTGGTAAGTCTAGAAAACTATAATTTCATCCATTATATCCAATGAACCACTTGATGGAAGTCTCATCAATATGTTTCAAAAGTTTAAATATTTTTATTTCTGTTCATATAAATGTTTCTGTAGACTAGAGAGGCTAGAGAGGCTAGAGGCTACAGAGACTAGAGGCTAGAGAGGCTAGAGAGACTAGAGGCTAGAGAGGCTAGAGAGACTAAAGGTTAGAGAGGCTAGAGGCTAGAGAGACTATAGGCTAGAGAGACTAGAGTCTAGAGAGGCTAGAGAGGCTAGAGAGACTATAGGCTAGAGAGACTAGAGGCTAGAGAGGCTAGAGAGACTAGAGAGGCTAGAGAGGCTAGAGAGGCTAGAGAGACTAAAGGCTAGAGAGGCTAGAGAGACTAGAGGTTAGAGAGGCTAGAGAGACTAGAGAGACTAGAGGTTAGAGAGGCTAGAGGCTAGAGAGACTATAGGCTAGAGAGACTAGAGTCTAGAGAGGCTAGAGAGGCTAGAGAGACTATAGGCTAGAGAGACTAGAGGCTAGAGAGGCTAGAGAGACTAGAGAGGCTAGAGAGGCTAGAGAGGCTAGAGAGACTAGAGGCTAGAGAGGCTAGAGAGACTAGAGGTTAGAGAGGCTAGAGGCTAGAGAGACTATAGGCTAGAGAGACTAGAGTCTAGAGAGGCTAGAGAGGCTAGAGAGACTATAGGCTAGAGAGACTAGAGGCTAGAGAGGCTAGAGAGACTAGAGAGGCTAGAGAGGCTAGAGAGGCTAGAGAGGCTAAAGGCTAGAGAGGCTAGAGAGACTAGAGGTTAGAGAGGCTAGAGAGACTAGAGAGACTAGAGAGACTAGAGGTTAGAGAGGCTAGAGGCTAGAGAGGCTAGAGGCTAGAGAGACTAGATGCTATAGAGGCTAGAGAGAGATTGAAGCTGCTGTTTGTATGATACTGTTGTGTTTTGAGATTCACCAAAACATTTGGGTGTCAACAAAGCTTACACGTGCTATACAATGTTATTCTGACACATTACATCATTTCTTTTCAGTGTGTAGCCGCCGCCGAGGACCAGAAATGTAGCATAAACGTAACCGAGGCCAACACCAGTATGGAATCTATAACATTAAGAGTGACTACGGCGGGACAGGAGTGTAACTTCACTGTGTTATCTGTGGACAGCAGCTCTCTAGTAACACACTGTGTGAAGGAGCCGGAGGAAAACAGTACGTTTCAATGCCAGGTAGTGAGTTTAGAACCCGGAACGTCGTACATCCTGGAAATCACGTCGACCACAGATCAACAACGGGCCAATGTCACCCTGCAGACCAGTAAGTTGTGCTTTTGTTGAGGATTAAATGTTGGGGGAAAATAGATTATAGAATAGTTTTTTTTGTCTCCTTGATTTGTCTATTTCAAATCAATATCTAATAATATGATTTGTGTACAGCAAATGATGTATAGTTTAGTCAGTGTTTCATAGTCACTTTTTCTCATTGATATTTATTATGGAGTAATGCATTTATAATGTCTTAAATCCACATGTCATTAGCTTCTCTGACTGTGTTCTTACGGTTGCCACGTTTCCTCTACTCTTGGATACACCGTGAGGTTACCTATTCTACTATCTGTTGCAGCAGGCTTTTCCACTTGTGTCCTACGAGGGAGAGAGCTCTCTGCTGCCTGTCATCGCATCCTACAGTCTTTTTTTGTTACATTTCATGTGGTTTTCCCTCGGCTTCACTTATATGACCACAGGAACTGAAACCCTGCTGAGAGAGAGTGATAAACCAGTAAAAGTGTGTGTGTGTGTGTGTGTGTGTGTGTGTGTGTGTGTGTGTGTGTGTGTGTGTGTGTGTGTGTGTGTGTGTGTGTGTGTGTGTGTGTGTGTGTGTGTGTGTGTGTGTGTGTGTGTTTTTGTGCATGTGCGTGTTTTCTTGTGGGTGTATGTATGTTTGCCTGCTCATGTCTGCAAGCGTGTGTACGCACATGGCTCTACAGATGTAGGATCTTAATTTGATCCCTCTTTTGTTGCTGAGAACTGCACAGCAGGAAATGCAAACTTGTAGAGTATTTTAGTTTTTAAAAGTATTCTAAAGTTAGCAATTTCCCCTTTGAAATGTCTTACTTGATTTGCCCTAACGTAACGTAAAACAACTTTACAAAACGTATCAACCCCTATTAAAATGTCCATTCATTATAATCCACATAATAATTTACATTTCCTGTCGCTGTTGGATTATTTTCCTGCTGTAGCAAACTTGCTTAAATGAATATCCTACATCTGTATAAGTGAACATACACTTGGCAGGGGCCCAGAACAGAAGTATCTGACCTTAAGTGTGTATTTCCAGACTCTCTCTAGCTCCCCCCCTCTCTCTCTCTCTCTCTCCCTGACCCCAGCTATTTCCTGACTCCATTGTTCCTTTGTACTAACGGATACAGGGAGTCCTGCGGGTGGGGTGTGGGAGTGGAGGGCAGGACACTATGTTTGGTTCACAGGGTCTGGGCCGATTAGGGTGCATGGCACCGCTCTTGACCTTCTCAGCATGCTATGTCCCCTTTAACAGACCCTGGTCATACATCATACTAAGACCTTTAACAGACTCTAGTCTAGTCATACATCATACTAAGACATTTAACAGACTCTAATCTGGTCATTCATCATACTGAGACCTTTAACAGACTCTAGTCTAGTCATACATCATACTGAGACATTTAACATACTCTAGTCTAGTCACACTGAGACCTTTAACAGACTCTAGTCTAGTCACACTGAGACCTTTAACAGACTCTAGTCTGGTCATACATCACACTGAGACATTTAACAGACTCTAGTCTGGTCATACATCACACTGAGACATTTAACAGACTCTAGTCTAGTCATACATCACACTGAGACCTTTAACATACTCTAGTCTAGTCACACTGAGACCTTTAACAGACTCTAGTCTGGTCATACATCACACTGAGACCTTTAACAGACTCTATTCTAGTCACACTGAGACCTTTAACAGACTCTAGTCTGGTCATACATCACACTGAGACCTTTAACAGACTCTATTCTAGTCATACATCACACTGAGACCTTTAACATACTCTAGTCTAGTCATCCATCACACTGAGACCTTTAACATACTCTAGTCTCGTCATTCATCATACTGAGACCTTTAACAGACTCTAGTCTAGTCATACATCACACTGAGACCTTTAACAGACTCTAGTCTAGTCAAACATCATACTAAGACCTTTAACAGACTCTAGTCTAGTCATACATCACACTGAGACCTTTAACATACTCTAGTCTGGTCATAAATCATATTGAGACCTTTAACAGACTCTAGTCTGGTCATACTGAGACCTTTAACAGACTCTAGTCTAGTCATACATCACACTGAGACCTTTAACAGACTCTAGTCTAGTCATCCATCACACTGAGACCTTTAACATACTCTAGTCTCGTCATTCATCATACTGAGACCTTTAACAGACTCTAGTCTAGTCATACATCACACTGAGACCTTTAACAGACTCTAGTCTAGTCAAACATCATACTAAGACCTTTAACAGACTCTAGTCTAGTCATACATCACACTGAGACCTTTAACATACTCTATTCTAGTCATACATCATACTGAGACCTTTAACAGACTCTATTCTAGTCATACATCATACTGAGACCTTTAACAGACTCTAGTCTGGTCATACATCATACTAAGACCTTTAACAGGCTCTAGTCTAGTCATACATCACACTGAGACCTTTAACAGACTCTAGTCGAGTCATACATCATACTGAGACCTTTAACAGACTCTAGTCTGGTCATACATCATACTAAGACCTTTAACAGACTCTAGTCTAGTCATACATCACACTGAGACCTTTAACAGACTCTAGTCAAGTCATCCATCACACTGAGACCTTTAACATACTCTAGTCTCGTCATTCATCATACTGAGACCTTTAACAGACTCTAGTCTAGTCATACATCATACTGAGACATTTAACAGACTCTAGTCTAGTCATCCATCACACTGAGACCTTTAACAGACTCTAGTCTAGTCATCCATCACACTGAGACCTTTAACAGACTCTAGTCTGGTCATACATCACACTGAGACCTTTAACAGACTCTATTCTAGTCATACATCACACTGAGACCTTTAACATACTCTAGTCTAGTCATCCATCACACTGAGACCTTTAACATACTCTAGTCTCGTCATTCATCATACTGAGACCTTTAACAGACTCTAGTCTAGTCATACATCACACTGAGACCTTTAACAGACTCTAGTCTAGTCAAACATCATACTAAGACCTTTAACAGACTCTAGTCTAGTCATACATCACACTGAGACCTTTAACATACTCTAGTCTGGTCATAAATCATATTGAGACCTTTAACAGACTCTAGTCTGGTCATACTGAGACCTTTAACAGACTCTAGTCTAGTCATACATCACACTGAGACCTTTAACAGACTCTAGTCTAGTCATCCATCACACTGAGACCTTTAACATACTCTAGTCTCGTCATTCATCATACTGAGACCTTTAACAGACTCTAGTCTAGTCATACATCACACTGAGACCTTTAACAGACTCTAGTCTAGTCAAACATCATACTAAGACCTTTAACAGACTCTAGTCTAGTCATACATCACACTGAGACCTTTAACATACTCTATTCTAGTCATACATCATACTGAGACCTTTAACAGACTCTATTCTAGTCATACATCATACTGAGACCTTTAACAGACTCTAGTCTGGTCATACATCATACTAAGACCTTTAACAGGCTCTAGTCTAGTCATACATCACACTGAGACCTTTAACAGACTCTAGTCTAGTCATACATCATACTGAGACCTTTAACAGACTCTAGTCTGGTCATACATCATACTAAGACATTTAACAGACTCTAATCTGGTCATTCATCATACTGAGACCTTTAACAGACTCTAGTCTAGTCATACATCATACTGAGACATTTAACAGACTCTAGTCTAGTCATACATCACACTGAGACCTTTAACATACTCTAGTCTAGTCACACTGAGACCTTTAACAGACTCTAGTCTGGTCATACATCACACTGAGACCTTTAACAGACTCTATTCTAGTCATACATCACACTGAGACCTTTAACATACTCTAGTCTAGTCATCCATCACACTGAGACCTTTAACATACTCTAGTCTCGTCATTCATCATACTGAGACCTTTAACAGACTCTAGTCTAGTCATACATCACACTGAGACCTTTAACAGACTCTAGTCTAGTCAAACATCATACTAAGACCTTTAACAGACTCTAGTCTAGTCATACATCACACTGAGACCTTTAACATACTCTAGTCTGGTCATAAATCATATTGAGACCTTTAACAGACTCTAGTCTGGTCATACTGAGACCTTTAACAGACTCTAGTCTAGTCATACATCACACTGAGACCTTTAACAGACTCTAGTCTAGTCATCCATCACACTGAGACCTTTAACATACTCTAGTCTCGTCATTCATCATACTGAGACCTTTAACAGACTCTAGTCTAGTCATACATCACACTGAGACCTTTAACAGACTCTAGTCTAGTCAAACATCATACTAAGACCTTTAACAGACTCTAGTCTAGTCATACATCACACTGAGACCTTTAACATACTCTATTCTAGTCATACATCATACTGAGACCTTTAACAGACTCTATTCTAGTCATACATCATACTGAGACCTTTAACAGACTCTAGTCTGGTCATACATCATACTAAGACCTTTAACAGGCTCTAGTCTAGTCATACATCACACTGAGACCTTTAACAGACTCTAGTCTAGTCATACATCATACTGAGACCTTTAACAGACTCTAGTCTGGTCATACATCATACTAAGACCTTTAACAGACTCTAGTCTAGTCATACATCACACTGAGACCTTTAACAGACTCTAGTCAAGTCATCCATCACACTGAGACCTTTAACATACTCTAGTCTCGTCATTCATCATACTGAGACCTTTAACAGACTCTAGTCTAGTCATACATCATACTGAGACATTTAACAGACTCTAGTCTAGTCATCCATCACACTGAGACCTTTAACAGACTCTAGTCTAGTCATCCATCACACTGAGACCTTTAACAGACTCTAGTCTGGTCATACATCACACTGAGACCTTTAACAGACTCTATTCTAGTCATACATCACACTGAGACCTTTAACATACTCTAGTCTAGTCATCCATCACACTGAGACCTTTAACATACTCTAGTCTCGTCATTCATCATACTGAGACCTTTAACAGACTCTAGTCTAGTCATACATCACACTGAGACCTTTAACAGACTCTAGTCTAGTCAAACATCATACTAAGACCTTTAACAGACTCTAGTCTAGTCATACATCACACTGAGACCTTTAACATACTCTAGTCTGGTCATAAATCATATTGAGACCTTTAACAGACTCTAGTCTGGTCATACTGAGACCTTTAACAGACTCTAGTCTAGTCATACATCACACTGAGACCTTTAACAGACTCTAGTCTAGTCATCCATCACACTGAGACCTTTAACATACTCTAGTCTCGTCATTCATCATACTGAGACCTTTAACAGACTCTAGTCTAGTCATACATCACACTGAGACCTTTAACAGACTCTAGTCTAGTCAAACATCATACTAAGACCTTTAACAGACTCTAGTCTAGTCATACATCACACTGAGACCTTTAACATACTCTATTCTAGTCATACATCATACTGAGACCTTTAACAGACTCTATTCTAGTCATACATCATACTGAGACCTTTAACAGACTCTAGTCTGGTCATACATCATACTAAGACCTTTAACAGGCTCTAGTCTAGTCATACATCACACTGAGACCTTTAACAGACTCTAGTCTAGTCATACATCGTACTGAGACCTTTAACAGACTCTAGTCTGGTCATACATCATACTAAGACCTTTAACAGACTCTAGTCTAGTCATACATCACACTGAGACCTTTAACAGACTCTAGTCTGGTCATACATCATACTGAGACCTTTAACAGACTCTAGTCTGGTCATACATCATACTAAGACCTTTAACATACTCTAGTCTAGTCATACATCACACTGAGACCTTTAACAGACTCTAGTCTAGTCATACACCATACTGAGACCTTTAACAGACTCTAGTCTGGTCATACATCACACTGAGACCTTTAACAAACTCTAGTCTGGTCATACTGAGACCTTTAACAGACTCTAGTCTAGTCATACATCACACTGAGACCTTTAACAGACTCTAAGTCTGGTCATACAGTGCATTCGAAAATATTCAGACCCCCTTTTTCCACATTTTGTTACATTACAGCCTTATTCTAAAATCGATTAAATAAATTAAAAAAACATCAATCAACACACAATACCCCATAATGACATCACAATACCCCATAATGACATCGCAATACCCCATAATGACATCACAATACCCCATAATCACATCACAATACCCCATAAGGACATCACAATATCCCATAAGGACATCACAATACCCCTTAATGATGTCACAATACCCCATAATGACATCACAATACCCCCATAATGACATCACAATACCCCATAATGACATCACAATACCCCCATAATGACAAAGTGAAAACAGGTTTTTAGATATTTTAGCAAAAGTATTCAAAATAAGAAACAGAAATATCCTTTGCTAGGAGACTCGAAATTGAGCTCTGGTGCATCCTGTTTCCATGATCATCCTTCAGATGTTTCTGGAACTTGATTGTAGTTCACCTGTGGTAAATTTAATTGATTGGACATGATTTGGAAAGGCACACACCTGTCTATATAAGGTCCCACAGTTGACAGTGCATGTCAGAGCAAAAACCAAGCCATGAGGTTGAAGGAATTGTCCGTAGAGCTCCGAGACAGGATTGTGTCGAACCACAGATCTGGGGAAGGGTACCAGAACATTTCTGCATCATTGAAGATCCCCAAGAACACAGTGGCCTCCATCATTCTTAAATGGAAGACGTATGGAACCACTTAGACTCTACCTAGAGCTGGCCGCACGGCCAAACTGAGCAATTGGGGGAGAAGGCCATTGGTCAGGGAGGTGACCAAGAACCCGATGGTCACTCTAACAGAGCTCCCGCGTTCCTCTGTGGAGATGGGAGAACCTTCCAGAAGGGCAACCATCTCTGCAGCACTCCACAATTAGGCCTCTATGGTAGAGTGGCCAGAAGGAAGCCACTCCTCAGTAAAAGGCACATGACAGCCTGCTTGGAGTTTGACAAAAGGCACCTAAAGGACTCTCAGACCATAAGAAACAAATTCTTCTGGTCTGATGAATCCAAGTTTGAACTTCTTGGCTTGAATGCCAAACGTCACCTCTGGAGGAAACCTGTTACCATCCCTATGGTGAATAATGGTGGTGGCAGCATCATGCTGTGGGGATGTTTTTCAGCGGCAGAGACTAGGAGACTAGTCAGGATCAAGGGAAAGATGAACGGAGCAAAGTACAGAGAGATCGTTAATAAAAACTTGCTCCAGGGTGCTCAGGACCTCAGACTGGGGCGAAGGTTCACCTTCCAACAGGACAATGACCCTAAGCACACAGCCAAGACAATGCAGTAGTGGCTTCGGAAAAAGTTTCTGAATGTCCTTGAGTGGCCTAGCCAGATCCCGGACTTGAACCTGATTGAACTTGTCTGGAGAGACCTGAAAATAGATGTGCAGTGACACTCTCCATCCAACCTGACAGAGCTTGAGAGGATCTGCAGAGAAGAATGGGAGAAACTCCCCACATACAGGTGTGCCAAGCTTGTAGCGTCATACCCAAGAAGACACAAGGCTGTAATCGCTGTCAACGGTGCTTCAACAAAGTACTGAATAAAGGGTCTGAAAACTTATGTAAATTAGATTTTTTGTTTTATTTATTTTCTCAAATTTCTAAAAAACAGTTTCTGCTTTGTCATTATGGGGTATTGTGTGTAGATTGGTGAGGCTGTAACGTAACAAATCATTTAGAAGTCATTATGGGGTATTGTGTGTAGATTGGTGAGGCTGTAACGTAACAAATCATTTAGAAGTCATTATGGGGTATTGTGGGTAGATTGATGAGGCTGTAACGTAACAAATCATTTAGAAGTCATTATGGGGTATTGTGGGTAGATTGACGAGGCTGTAACGTAACAAATCATTTAGAAGTCATTATGGGGTATTGTGGGTAGATTGATGAGGCTGTAACGTAACAAATCATTTAGAAGTCATTATGGGGTATTGTGGGTAGATTGACGAGGCTGTAACGTAACAAATCACTTAGAAGTCATTATGGGGTATTGTGGGTAGATTGACGAGGCTGTAACGTAACAAATCATTTAGAAGTCATTATGGGGTATTGTGGGTAGACTGACGAGACTGTAACGTAACAAATCATTTAGATGTCAATATGGGGTATTGTGGGTAGATTGATGAGGCTGTAACGTAACAAATCATTTAGAAGTCATTATGGGGTATTGTGGGTAGATTGGTGAGGCTGTAACGTAACAAATCATTTAGAAGTCATTATGGGGTATTGTGTGTAGATTGGTGAGGCTGTAACGTAACAAATCATTTAGAAGTCATTATGGGGTATTGTGGGTAGATTGATGAGGCTGTAACGTAACAAATCATTTAGAAGTCATTATGGTGTATTGTGGGTAGATTGACGAGGCTGTAACGTAACAAATCATTTAGAAGTCATTATGGGGTATTGTGGGTAGATTGATGAGGCTGTAACGTAACAAATCATTTAGAAGTCATTATGGGGTATTGTGGGTAGATTGACGAGGCTGTAACGTAACAAATCACTTAGAAGTCATTATGGGGTATTGTGGGTAGATTGACGAGGCTGTAACGTAACAAGTCATTTAGAAGTCATTATGGGGTATTGTGGGTAGACTGACGAGACTGTAACGTAACAAATCACTTAGAAGTCATTATGGGGTATTGTGGGTAGATTGATGAGGCTGTAACGTAACAAATCATTTAGAAGTCATTATGGGGTATTGTGGGTAGATTGATGAGGCTGTAACGTAACAAATCATTTAGAAGTCATTATGGGGTATTGTGGGTAGATTGATGAGGCTGTAACGTAACAAATCATTTAGAAGTCATTATGGGGTATTGTGGGTAGATTGATGAGGCTGTAACGTAACAAATCATTTAGAAGTCATTATGGGGTATTGTGGGTAGATTGATGAGGCTGTAACGTAACAAATCATTTAGAAGTCATTATGGGGTATTGTGGGTAGATTGATGAGGCTGTAATGTAACAAATCATTTAGAAGCGGTCTGAATACTTTCCGAATGTGTTGTACATCATACTAAGCTCCGCCCCTTTCTGGGCGCAATGCCCTCCATCAGATGGAACGTCACTTCTTCTCTAGAGCTATTTTAACACAGAATACATTTAGATACCACCGTGGCGTTTAGATCATCCGTGGCTAGAGGTGTCATACTAACATTTAGATACCACCGTGGCGTTTAGATCATCCGTGGCTAGAGGTATCATACTAACATTGAAACTAATTAGAAGACAATAAAGGAATGCATCTTGGTCATTCCAATGTGACTGTAGACATGAGGAAGTCGACTTTCATTGTCTGTGAAATCAGCCACAAAAAGGGGGTTTCTCTATGCCATGTTAATACGTCCTACCAAATACAATGACATTCTGGCATTCCAGAATGTCATTGTTCTATTCTGTCAGTACCACCACAGGAGAGGCTCGTTAACGCACCTCGGTACCCACCCAAATGGGCGCCTGCCCGCCTGGGATAGGGAGTCAGGGCTCGCCTCCTGCCCCCTCCCCACCCATCTAAAAGGTCCCCTTTTTCTCCTCTCTCGCTTCCCATCATCCCCTCCCTGCGGGCTAGCGGGGGCTCGTGGGCCTGACCGGGGCTGAAGCCGTGATCAGAGAACTTTAAACAGTCATGAAACAATCCTATCTACTTCCGCCATCTCCACCACGCACCCCTCTAATAGTCTGTTCTCAGAGTCTCTCTACTGGTCTGTTCTCAGAGTCTCTCTACTGGTCTGTTCTCAGAGTCTCTCTACTGGTCTGTTCTCAGAGTCTCTCTACTGGTCTGTTCTCAGAGTCTCTCTACTGTTCTGTTCTCAGAGTCTCTCTACTGGTCTGTTCTCAGAGTCCCTCTACTGTTCTGTTCTCAGAGTCTCTCTACTGGTCTGTTCTCAGAGTCCCTCTACTGTTCTGTTCTCAGAGTCTCTCTACTGGTCTGTTCTCAGAGTCTCTCTACTGGTCTGTTCTCAGAGTCTCTCTACTGGTCTGTTCTCAGAGCCTCTCTACTGGTCTGTTCTCAGAGTCTCTCTACTGGTCTGTTCTCAGAGTCTCTCTACTGGTCTGTTCTCAGAGCCTCTCTACTGGTCTGTTCTCAGAGCCTCTCTACTGGTCTGTTCTCAGAGTCTCTCTACTGGTCTGTTCTCAGAGCCTCTCTACTGGTCTGTTCTCAGAGCCTCTCTACTGGTCTGTTCTCAGAGCCTCTCTACTGGTCTGTTCTCAGAGTCTCTCTACTGGTCTGTGCTCAGAGTCTCTCTACTGGTCTGTGCTCAGAGTCTCTCTACTGGTCATCAGTCTCTGTGTAGTTTAATGTACCACCACACCTCTGACTGATGAAACACGGTGTAACAGTAATGTCATCAGTCTCTGTGTAGTTTAATGTACCACCACACCTCTGATGAGACATTGTATAACAGTCCCAGTCATTCCTCTCAGAGAGTAAAGACCTGTAGCTCCGTCTACTGTCTGTGAAGATCTGCCTGCTGTCCCTCCTCTCCTAACGAAACATTGTGTCACAGCGTTGTTCATCAGTCATTCCCCTGACCTGTCATTCCTCTGACCTGTCATTCCCCTGACCCGTCATTCCCCTGACCTGTCATTCCCCTGACCTGTCATTCCTCTGACCTGTCATTCCCCTGACCTGTCATTCCCCTGACCCGTCATTCCCCTGACCCGTCATTCCCCTGACCCGTCATTCCCCTGACCTGTCATTCCCCTGACCTGTCATTCCCCTGACCTGTCATTCCCCTGACCTGTCATTCCTCTGACCTGTCATTCCCCTGACCTGTCATTCCTCTGACCTGTCATTCCCCTGACCCGTCATTCCCCTGACCTGTCATTCCCCTGACCTGTCATTCTCCTGTCCTGTCATTCCCCATACCAGTCATTCCCCTGGCCTGTCATTCCCCTGACCTGTCATTCCCCTGACCTGTCATTCCCCTGACCTGTCATTCCCCTGTCCTGTCATTCCCCTGACCTGTCATTCCCCTGGCCTGTCATTCCCCTGACCTGTCATTCCCCTGGCCTGTCATTCCCCTGGCCTGTCATTCCCCTGACCTGTCATTCCCCATACCAGTCATTCCCCTGGCCTGTCATTCCCCTGTCCTGCCATTCCCCTGTCCTGTCATTCCCCTGACCTGTCATTCCCCTGTCCTGTCATTCCCCTGACCTGTCATTCCCCTGAATATCAAAAATGTACCTGTGCTTTATGAGTGAATTGCCAACTTGACTTTTGTTTAAACTTAGCTTGATGTATGGTATCTTGTTTCAGTCACTGACAGCCCATTCTATCTCTCAGGTCCATCCACAGTCAGAGGCCTACAGGTATCAGAGACCTCAGACAGCCTGGGAGTTTCCTGGCAGCCTGGCCCAGGGAGGACTGAGCGCTTCAGGCTACTGCTGACCGACCGAGTGGGTGTGGTGAAAAACCTGACTCTGGAGAGCACCGCTAAAGACTACACTGTCACCAACCTGGTCCCAGGGCGCGTGTATAACATCACCATGGTGACGGAGGCAGGGGGACGCCAGAGTACCACCTCAAGACAAATCCAGACAGGTAAGGATTCAGTCGTGATATGGGATTCGTTGGAACGGACTCTCCTTAGATGACGTCAGCGTCTGTAACAGCAACGTAACATCTGTTAGAGTCATCACAATATTTAGAAACAGAAATTCACCAAATTCCAGCAAAGCTCTTCGGTGATCAGATATTTATTTTAAGCTTTGAGTTTCTCACATAGTCTTCAGCCCACACGAATAATGTGATAGTATATGGGAAGACGCCAACCTCTCCTCTGATCCCTGAATCCTGTGGTTCTGAGTGTATGGGAACGACTGAGTGTTAGGGTCTGGTATGGACACAAGGGCCAAGCCTGCTTTCTTTCCTAACAGAGTCCCTACCCACCCAAGCCTGTGTTAGTCTTTAACTGTCCGGGATCGGTGTGAATTTTCCACAATATATTCAGCCGTCGTAAACCTTCGCCTTAGACTGACTTTATTTATTGGTTTATTAGCATCCCCATTTGCTTTTTCAGAAGCAGCAGCTACTCTTCCTGGGGTCCACAAAAAACATGAAACACGATCACAAAACGAATCACAAAACACTGATAGACAAGGACAGTCACACATGTGACCGACCGGCTTGATTCGGTCTGATGTAGCAAAATTTGAAATTGTGTTTTTATTTTATTTTTTACATTGGATAAAAGTAGGGACTCGGAGCTATAAAATGGTATATCTGTCACGCCCTGATCTGTTTCACCTGTCTTTGTGCTTGTCTCCACATTGTTACTTCACACGGGCTGCACTTGATTCCTGATAATATCATACACTGCAGTTGAAGAACATTGGGAAAGTCATTCTGCTTTGAAAGTTGATAAACTCTTAAAATCTCTACCACTTCTCTCTCCCGGATCCGGGATCCTCCTCATCAGAAAAGCTGACTAGCATAGCCTAGCCTAACGCGACAGCAATATCATATAATATAATTTTCATGAAATCACAAGTCCAATACAGCAAATGAAAGATAAACATCTTGTAAATCCAGCCATCATTTCTGATTTTTAAAATGTTTTACAGCGAAAACACAATATGTATTTCTATTAGCTAACCACAATAGCCAAAGAATCAACCGCATATTTTCACCATGTTTCTACCGCATAGGTAGCTATCACAAAACCGACCAAATAGAGATATAATTAGTCACTAACCAGGAAACAACTTCATCAGATGACAGTCTTATAACATGTTATACAATACATTTATGTTTTGTTCGAAAAATGTGCATATTTGAGGTATAAATCATAGTTTTACATTGCAGCTACCATCACAAATAGCACCGAAGCAGCCAGAATAATTACAGAGAGCAACGGGAAATACCTAAATACTCATCATAAAATATTTATGAAAAATACATGGTGTACAGCAAATGAAAGATAAACATCTTGTGAATCCAGCCAATATTTACGATTTTTTAAGTGTTTTACAGCAAAAACACAATATAGAATTATATTAGCTTACCACAATAGCCAAACACACAAATGCATTTATTCACCGCAAAAGGTAGCTATCGCAAAAACCAGCAAAAGATATAAAATTAATCACTAACCTTGAACAACTTCATCAGATGACAGTCTTATAACATCAGGTTATACAATACACTTATATTTTGTTCGAAAATGTACATATTTAGAGCTGAAATCAGTGGTTATACATTGTGCTAACATAGCATCTTTTTCCCACAACGTCCGGATATTTTTCTGACATTTTTATATTATATATATATATATATATTTTTTTTTTTTTTTTTTTTTACATATTTAGAGCTACAAATCCTGATTATACATTGTGAATACGTAGCTTCGATTCACCAGAATCTCCAGAGATATTTTGGACACTCACCTAATCTGACCAAAGAACTCATCATAAACTTTACATAAAAATACTTGTTGTATGGCAAATGAAAGATACACTGGTTCTTAATGCAACCGCCGTGTTAGATTTTTAAAAATAACTTTACCATAACATACAGCTTGCGTTATTGCGAGACAGCGCTCGCCAAAACGGCGGAGAATAGGAATCAACATTTTCCACAGAAATACGAAATAACATCATAAATTGTTCTTACTTTTGCTGAACTTCCATCAGAATCTTGTACAAGGAGTCCTTGGTCCAGAATAAATCGTTGTTTGGTTTTAGAATGTCCTTTTCTTCTGTCGAATTTGCGCCACAATGCTAGCCAACGTTGATAACGTTCCCATTTTCTCTCGACGCAATGAACGGAAAACTCCAAAATTCCCAATAAACGTTGAATAATCTGATGAAACTAGGTTGAAAAAACCTACTCTACGATGTTATTATCACATGTATCAAATAAAATCAGAGCCGGAGATATTCGCCGTGTAAACTGAACACTTATCAGGAGACAATATCGAGGTGCTTCGTGCACCTTGGTAGACAAAGGAAATTCCTGACCTGCCACTCCAAAAGCTCTTGTTCGACCTCAGATCAAGTTAGACACCCCATTCCACCTTCCACTGCCTGTTGACATCTAGTGGAAGGCGTATGAAGTGCATGCATATCGATAAATATAAGGCAATTGAATAGGCAGGCCCTGAAACAGAGCCTCGTTTTCAGATTTTTCACTTCCTACATGGAAGTTTGCTGCAAAATGAGTTCTGTTTTACTCACAGACATAATTCAAACAGTTTTAGAAACTTCTGAGTGTTTCGCATCCAATAGTAATAATAATATGCATATTGTATGATCTAGAAAAGAGTACGAGGCCGTTTCATTTGGGCACGATTTTTTCCAAAGTGAAAACAGCGCCCCCCTATTGACAAGAAGTTTAACCTCACTTTTAAAAAAATGGCCCTTGAATGATTTGGTTCATCTACTGGAGAGCTCTTCTTTGTCTCCACCCATTCAGCGTTGTCCACATCCTCTTAAGCCTTAGCCCCACCCATGTCTTCAAGGATTCACATGTGAGGCCATGTATTAAACAACCAAAGATTTCAAGACTAAAGGCTGGTTTATACTACGGGTGTAAATTTAATCTGGAGTGCCAGAGTGTGCTCTGGGCGTTTGTAAACTCAGAACATTGTCAGATTGTCCGTTTATAAATTCAGTGCGTTTTCGCTCTCGGGAGCATTCAGAGTGCACACTGGACGCTCTGGCCGAGGAGTAGAGTTGTTCTGACCTAACAATGACAGTCAAACACCCAATCTAACTGGCTAATGTTGGCTATCTTGCTAGCTACTTCCAATACAAATGAGAAAACACCTCACTCTGACCATTTTACTCGCCCTAGCAGAGCTGGTTAGGCTGTTTTCATGTTATCCAGAGTGGAGACTGCAACTGTTCTGCTGGCAACAATTTAATTACGCTTTTTAGCCAACGTTTACTGACACCGGCAATGTTCGTCAGTGTTTGTAAATTCGTCAGTTATTCTGCGCTTTGGCACACAGACGAGAGTGCTCTGAAATCAGAGGAGATATCCAGAGAGAATTTACCAGCTACGTCTATCGACAGCTGTCACAGTGACATCATGAACATTCTATTGAAATGGTTACTTACGTAGTGGAGTCTTTTGTTTAGACACGTAGCTAGCTAGCTAGCTAAACAATGAACCATACTCCCAACTCATACCGTTACTACCCTGCATGAATCTGCAGGAAGCTACCCAACCAGGTTCAACGTTAGCTAGTTATCATTAGGCTATAATTTTTTTCTGTTTTTGCTGTTTGCTCTTTGTTATAGAGCCAAAAAGATTGGAGAAGGGGTTTACCCATACCTCTCTCTTTTGGACAGATAATTCTTTGTGTTGTTGTTTGTTTAGTGTTTTCCCATAAGTGGTTAGTCTATGGATTCTTCAATTACATTGAGCTGATTTCTGACGTGCTGTTCCTTCTTTTTCCGTCGTGTATTTCTGTATTGTTTTAGTGATTCACCATAGTGATGTTAGTCAAGTTTTCTGGGTCTTTGTTTTTTGGTTGGACAGGTTTCTCAATTACATTTTTTGCATTCTTCATCAAACCATTTGTCATTGTTGTTAATTTTCTTATGTTTTCTGTTTGACATTTTTTTATTTGATAGGGAAGCTGAGAGGTCAAATATACTGTTTAGGTTTTCTACTAATAGTGAAGTTTACACCTTCACTATTACAGTGAAACATTTTGTCCAAGAAGTTGTCTAAAAGGGATTGAATTTGTCTCTCTCCCTCTCTCCCTCCCCCTCTCTCTTCCTCTCCCTCCCCCCTCTCTCCCCTCTATCTCTCCCTCCCTCCCTCTTGCTCTCTCTCTCTCCCTCTATCTTTCTCTACCCCCTCTCTCCCCTCTCTCACTCCCTCTCTCTCTCCTCTCACTCCCTCCCCCCTGTCTCTCTCCCCTCTCTCCCCTCCCTCTCCGTCTCCCTCCCCCTCTATCGCTCTCTCTCCCTCCCCCCTCACTCTCTCCCTCTCGCCTCTCTCTCCCTCCCACCCTTCCCTCTCTATCCTCCCCTCCCCCTCTCCTCTCCTCTCTCCCTCCCCCCTACCCCCTTTCTCTCTCCCCTCTCTCTTCCTCTCCAGTGCCCTATGCCGTCTCCAACCTGAAGCTAGAGAACAATAACACCCAGGACAGTTTGAGGGCATCATGGAGTCGACCCCAGGGTGATGTGGACTCTATAGTGGTGACCCTGTCCTCGTCTGGAACCAGCCCTCTGGAGAAGACCCTGTCATCTGACACCACAAAGGCCCTCTTCCACCAGCTGACACCCGGACGGACCTATCAGGTGTCTGTCGCCACCAAGAGCGGAGAGCTCTCCAACCAATCAACTGCCTCGGCTAACACAGGTGACAGTAGGCGTAACCAGGAAAACATTGTGTAAACCAGGGCAAACTCTGTGTCGTGGTCAAGAAAACGTCTTGTCTCTGGTCTAACATGCTAACAATTAGTGTTCTCGGAAAACCACTGAAGCCTTTGTTGAGAGGAGAACTCTTCCTGTTGAAGAGGGCCTCTGCTATTAAAGCCAAGAGGATAAAGGAGGGGGTGAGATGGTAATTCCCCTCAAGTGTGACTGTTTCATTTAAACGCTCTGTTATTAAGGGTTCAGAAAGAGCTCATTGAGTGCCTCGATGATGTCTAAGATCACAACTATGTGATTATAATTCATGGATTAATCAAGTGGATTAGAATTAGTCCATTGTGTAGTCGTGTTAAGGCGTCTGCATGCTTCCCAGCAGAAACAGTTCAGAACAGTTCCTGCATATATTATGATGACATTTGGTGATGGTTTGTTCTTAGGTGAGGGGTTTGTTATTAGGTGAGGGTTTGTTCTTAGGTGAGGGTTTGTTCTTAGGTGAGGGGTTTGTTCTTAGGTGAGGGTTTGTTCTTAGGTGAGGGGTTTGTTCTTAGGTGAGGGGTTTGTTCTTAGGTGAGGGTTTGTTCTTAGGTGAGGGGTTTGTTCTTAGGTGAGGGGTTTGTTCTTAGGTGAGGGGTTTGTTCTTAGGTGAGGGGTTTGTTCTTAGGTGAGGGGTTTGTTCTCAGGTGAGGGTTTGTTCTTCGGTGAGGGGTTTGTTCTTAGGTGAGGGGTTTGTTCTTAGGTGAGGGTCTGTTCTTAGGTGAGGGGTTTGTTCTCAGGTGAGGGTTTGTTCTTAGGTGAGGGGTTTGTTCTTAGGTGAGGGTTTGTTCTTAGGTGAGGGGTTTGTTCTTAGGTGAGGGTTTGTTCTTAGGTGAGGGGTTTGTTCTTAGGTGAGGGTTTGTTCTTAGGTGAGGGGTTTGTTCTTAGGTGAGGGTTTGTTATTAGGTGAGGGGTTTGTTCTTAGATGAGGGGTTTGTTCTTAGGTGAGGGGTTTGTTCTTAGGTGAGGGGTTTTGTTCTTAGGTGAGGGAGTTGTTCTTAGGTGAGGGGTTTGTTCTTAGATGAGGGGTTTGTTCTTAGGTGAGGGGTTTGTTCTTAGGTGAGGGGTTTTGTTCTTAGGTGAGGGGTTTGTTCTCAGGTGAGGGGTTTGTTCTTAGGTGAGGTTTTTTTTCAGGTGTTTTGGCACCACATTTTTTTTCTGGAGGCAAGCCGAAGTCGATAGCCGAAGTCTATGACCCTTCATCGGTGATTGGTCAACAGCTTGTTGACCAAGTCTTGACCAATGTTGTCATTCAACGAGAGAAGACTGTTTTTTAATGCCAATATTTTCATTAAGAAATACTGCACTGAACATCTTACTTAGATGAAAAAATTACACAACTAATGTCAAAATGAATTAAAGATTTCTTGAGTTTGAGCTTCAATTCTTTTAGACTATTTACAGCGTCTCAAATGGACACACAGGTACGGTACCACTCAAGGAAATTCAGAGACCTTTTAACCACAGGTCTTTTCAGGGAGTATGCGAGCACGTCCGTTAGGAAAGGCGCCGGCCCGAACTGAAGCATGCTGACGCCTGGAGGGCTCTTACTTCCTGCCTTTTGAGAGCTGCTAATATAAATGAACAAAATGAAATACTCCAGATTGTGCCTTTAACTGGTCTTTCTTCTTCTGTCCCAGTCCCAGGTAAAGTGCCCCAGCTCTCTATGGTGGCGCTGGATGACTCCAACTCTCTGAAGGTGATGTGGGCTCCCCCTGGTGGAGACTGGGATAAGTACAGGGTGCTGCTGTTAAATGGGACCCAGACTCTGGATAACAGGACCGTGGAGAAAGGGGTGGTGGAGCACACCTTCTCTGGCCTGGGACTGGTCCCTGGGAGGACGTACAGGGCTGGGGTCATGGTGGAAAGCACTGGGGAGCAAGGCACTGTGGAGTACTGCAACAGAGGAATAGGTAGGCTACACACCAACAGCATGGAGTAGGAGAAAGATACTGGCATCAGTAAGAATGACAAGAGAACTCATGACATCATCATGACTCTTCATCTCATTGATCTCTCTATTTCTGCAAACCTTCTTTCTCCCCTTCTCTCTTTCCCTTAATCCACCCCGCTCCCTGTCTCGCTCTCTCTCTTTGTCTCTCTCTCTTTGTCTCTCTCTCTTTGTCTCTCTCTCTCTCTCTCTCTCTCTCTCTCTCTCTCTCTCTCTCTCTCTCTCTCTCTCTCCTCCCTGTTTCTCTCCCAGCTCCTAAGCCCGTCTCAGAGCTCCATATCCGCCACGCTGACGAGACCTCCCTCAGCGCCCTGTGGAGTCACGCCCCCAACTCAGCCAGGGATGGCTACGCCGTGGAGCTCCGCCATGGCAACGCCACGGTTGCCACGAGAGACCTGACCCGTGACATGAGGGAGTGCACCTTCAACGTGCTCATGCCCGGACGCGTGTTCACCATCACCGTGACAACCAAGAGCGGGGAGCTCAACAGCTCTGTGTCGGTGTTAGGGAGGACAGGTGAGAGGGTTGCTATAGCACCTGTATGGACATGTATACACAACACACTAAAACAGAGGGATTGTCCCTTTGTAGCTGAGGTCATCTCTATGGTAACACTGTATTTATCCAATCAGAGGGACTCAATGATACTGTTCCTTTGTAGCTGAGGTCATCTCTATGGTAACACTGTATTTATCCAATCAGAGGGACTCAATGATACTGTTCCTTTGTAGCTGAGGTCATCTCTATGGTAACACTGTATTTATCCAATCAGAGGGACTCAATGATACTGTTCCTTTGTAGCTGAGGTCATCTCTATGGTAACACTGTATTTATCCAATCAGAGGGACTCAATGATACTGTTCCTTTGTAGCTGAGGTCATCTCTATGGTAACACTGTATTTATCCAATCAGAGGGACTCAATGATACTGTTCCATTGTAGCTGAGGTCATCTCTATGGTAACACTGTATTTATCCAATCAGAGGGACTCAATGATACTGTTCCTTTGTAGCTGAGGTCATCTCTATGGTAACACTGTATTTATCAAATCAGAGGGACTGAATGATACTGTCCCTTTGTAGCTGAGGTCATCTCTATGGTAACACTGTATTTATCCAATTAGTTATACTCAATGATACTGTCCCTTTGTAGCGGAGGTCATCTCTATGGTAACACTGTATTTATCCAATCAGAGGGACTCAATGATACTGTTCCTTTGTAGCTGAGGTCATCTCTATGGTAACACTGTATTTATCCAATCAGAGGGACTCAATGATACTGTTCCTTTGTAGCTGAGGTCATCTCTATGGTAACACTGTATTTATCAAATCAGAGGGACTGAATGATACTGTCCCTTTGTAGCTGAGGTCATCTCTATGCTAACACTGTATTTATCCAATTAGTTATACTCAATGATACTGTCCCTTTGTAGCGGAGGTCATCTCTATGGTAACACTGTATTTATCAAATCAGAGGGACTGAATGATACTGTCCCTTTGTAGCTGAGGTCATCTCTATGGTAACACTGTATTTATCCAATCAGAGGGACTCAATGATACTGTCCCTTTGTAGCTGAGGTCATCTCTATGGTAACACTGTATTTATCAAATCAGAGGGACTGAATGATACTGTCCCTTTGTAGCTGAGGTCATCTCTATGGTAACACTATATTTATCCAATCAGAGGGACTCAATGATACTGTTCCGTTGTAGCGGAGGTCATCTCTATGGTAACACTGTATTTATCCAATCAGAGGGACTCAATGATACTGTCCCTTTGTAGCGGAGGTCATCTCTATGGTAACACTGTATTTATCCAATCAGACGGACTCAATGATACTGTCCCTTTGTAGCGGAGGTCATCTCTATGGTAACACTGTATTTATCCAATCAGAGGGACTCAATGATACTGTCCCTTTGTAGCGGAGGTCATCTCTATGGTAACACTGTATTTATCCAATCAGACTTTGAGGCAGCATGTACAGAGATGTTTTTACTTCGTCTCAGTTTATTTTATTCACAAAATGGAGTCTTCAGATGAAGCCTAACACACAAAGGGTAATAATGAGCCTGCTGAGTTAAAATAAGCTTTATTTACAAATGGAGACTGACAGTAACTGAGCCTGTCTGTCTGCAGTACCTATGGAGGTGAGGCGTGTCCACCTGAGCAACCAGGGCCACGTGGACAGCTTACAGGCCAGCTGGGAGCTCCCCCCTGGAGACCTGGACTACTGCAGCCTGGAGCTCCTCCACAACAACCAGGCAGTGCAGAACCACACCGTCCCGGCCAACACCACCTCTCTGCAGCTCAGAGACCTCTGGCCTGGTGCCTCCTACAGGCTGGTGGTCAGTACTGTCAGTGGTGGGATGGTGTCGAAGCAGGCCGTGGCTGAGGGACGCACTGGTAAGTTAAATATTAGGGACAGTTCATCTTTATGCAGTTACTCAAATGTATCGTCCACATTGACCTCAACTGACCGACACGTGAGCCAGGCGTTTGTTTTTGGGGGTTGTTGTGTATGTTCTTCCTGGTAGTCTTGTCCGTTACGGCTGTTTATGTGTGTATGTAATATAGTGAAGACCAGACGTGCTTTATTCTATGCTTAGAGATGTGTTGTTTAAGGGTAGGTGTCTAACAATCGGAAGTAAATCACTCATTGTTATGGTGATTGTTAATAACCAACATTAATTATAAGATACAATCTCAGAGAGAGAAACATAATATTGTTTTCCCAAAAGAGAATGTCTGGAATGTTCAGGAAGCTTTGTGTCAACTACAACAACAAAACTCTCCAAGGTCTCGTTCAAAGACTTCCTTGTCCGATCTCAATTGTCTTCCCCAGGAAAGTTCTGGCTATTTTTGGGTCCCACCACTTCCTCCTTTTAATTAACTTCAGAGTCCGGGGGTCAAAGGTTTGATGAAAACAAACACCACTTTCAGATAACATTCAGACAACTTTCGGCTAACTTTCAGCTAACGGGATAGTAACAAAGGACACTTGAACTCAACCTTTCCCGTCACACTGGGTATCTGAATGTCACGTTAAAGGCCACATTTAATCAAGTCAGTCTATTGAATTTGAATCATCAGTGGTGTGTTGTAGGAGTAATTCATGTCAAACAACATGAACGCCAGACTCTTTAGCTCAGCAGGCAACACAGTTTGGGGGTCGAAAGGATTTGAACCCAATCGACCTCACGACCGTTGTGTCCTTCTGTCCCTTCTGAGTGACAGCTGCGGTCGGAGAGGTTACGGTCAGTAACAATGGTCGTCCAGACTTCTATCTCTAACGTGTGTCTCTGTGTCCTCTCTGTCGATGACCGGTCTCTGCCCCCCTCCTCTCCTCAGTACCAGCTGTGGTCGGAGAGGTTACGGTCAGTAACAACGGTCGTCCAGACTTCTATCTCTAACGTGTGTGTCTCTGTGTCCTCTCTGTCGATGACCGGTTTCTGCCCCCCTCCTCTCCTCAGTACCAGCTGTGGTCGGAGAGGTTACGGTCAGTAACAACGGTCGTCCAGACTTCTATCTCTAACGTGTGTCTCTGTGTCCTCTCTGTCGATGACCGGTCTCTGCCCCCCCCCCACCCCCACCCCCCTCTCTTTCTCTCCTCAGTACCAGCTGCGGTCGGAGAAGTTACGATCAGTAACAACGGTCGTCCAGACTTCCTGGGGGTGTCGTGGCAGCCAGCGTTCGGAGATGTGGACAGCTACCTGGTCCTACTGAAGGACCGTGACAGGACCGTACACAACCTGGTGGTTTCTAAGGCAAGCCCAGAGTGTGTGTTTAACTCCCTCAAGCCAGGGAGGCTGTACACCGTCTCCATAGCAACCCGCAGCGGCAGCTTCCAGAACAACACGGTGGTGACGGCTCGTACACGTAGGTCACACACACACACACACCAACACACACATGCACACACGCAAGCATTACAAACCAACACACACACATGCACGCACGCAAGCAATACAAACCAACACACACACATGCACGCACGCAAGCATTACAAACCAACACACACACATGCACGCACGCCAGCATTACAAACCAACACACACACATGCACGCACGCCAGCATTACAAACCAACACACACCTATGCAGGCACGTATACTCACACCGTCTCTTGGGCCCCTCATCTTGATCACCATCTATCACTCTGTTTACAGTGCATTCTGAAAGCATTCAGACCCCTTGACTTTTTGGACATTTTGTTACATTACAGCCTTATTCTAAAATTTATTAAAATAACATTTACTCACATCAATCTACGTACAATACCCCATAATGACAAAGCAAAAACAGGTTTTATGAAAAGTAAAAAACATAAATACCTTAATAAGTGTTCAGACCCTTTTCCGTGAGACTCGAAATTGAGTTCAGGTGCATCCTGTTTCCATTGATCATCCTTGAGATGTTTCTACAACTTGATTAGAGTCCACTTGTGGTAATTTCAATTGATTGGACATGATTTGGAAAGGCACACACCTGTCTATGTAAGGTCCCGCAGTTGACAGTGCATGTCAGAGCAAAAACCAAGCCATGAGGTCAAAGGAATTGTCCGTAGAGCTCCGAGACAGGATTGTGTTGCAGCACAGATCTGGGGAAGGGTACCAACAAATTTCAGCAGCGTTGAAGGTCCCCAAGAACACAGTGGCCTCCATCATTCTTAAATGGAAGACGTATGGAACTACCTAGACTCTTCCTAGAGCTGGCCGCCTGGCCAAACTGGGCAATCGGGGAGAAAGTCCTTGGTCAGGGAGGTGACCAAGAACCCGATGGTCACTCTAACAGAGCTCCAGAATTCCTCTGTGGAGATTGGAGAACCTTCCAGAAGGACAACCATCTCTGCAGCACTCCACCAATCAGGCCTTTATGCTAGTGTGGTCAGACGGAAGCCACTCCTCAGTAAAAGGCACATGACAACCCGCTTGGAGTTTGCCAAAAGGCACCTAAAGGACTCTCAGACCATGAGAAACACGATTCTCTGGTCTGATGAAACCAAGATTGAACTCTTTGGCTTGAATGCCAAGCATCACATCTAGAGGAAACCTGGCACCATCCCTACAGTGAAGCATGATGGTGACAGCATCATACTGTGGGGATGTTTTTCAGCAGCAGGGAGACTAGTCATGATCGAGGGAAAGATGAACGGAGCAAAGTACAGAGAGATCCTCGATGAAAACCAGTTCCAGTACGCTCAAGACCTCAGACTGGGGTGAAGGTTCACCTTCCAACAGGACAACAACCATAAGCACACAGCCAATACAATGCAGGAGTGGCTTCAGGACAAGTCTCTGAATATCCCTGAGTGTCCCAGCCAGAGCCTGGACTTGAACCCAATCGGACACCTCTGGAGAGACCTGAAAACAGCTATGCAGCGATGCTCCTCATCCAACCTGATAAAGCTTGAGAGGATCTGCAGAGAAGTATGGGAGAAACTCCCCAAATACAGGTGTGCCAAGTTTGTAGCGTCATACTCAAGAAGACACAAGGCTGTAATTGCTGCCAAAGGTGCTTCAACAAAGTACTGAGTAAAGGGTCTGAATACTTATGTAAATGTGTTAATCCAGTTGTACATTTCTAAAAACCTGTTTTTGCTTTGCCATTATGGGGTATTGTGATGTCATTATGGGGTATTGTGATGTCATTATGGGGTATTGTGATGTCATTATGGGGTATTGTGATGTCATTATGGGGTATTGTGTGTAGATTGATGAGGGGGAAAAAACTATTCATTCCATTTTTAGAATGAGGCTGTAACGTAACAAAATGTGGAAAAAGTCAAGGGGTCTG
>NC_074703.1:5641209-5654367 GCF_029448725.1 Salvelinus fontinalis | reverse complement strand
AAGAGAGCAGGGAGAGGGAGAGAGAGAACCCAGAGAGAGCACAGAGAGAAAGAGAGAGGGAGCAGGGAGAGAGAGAGCAGGGAGAGAGAGAAAGAGAGAGCACAGAGAGCAGGGAGAGGGAGAGAGAGAGCCCAGAGAGAAAGAGAGAAAGAGAGCACAGAGAGCAGGGAGAGGGAGAGAGAGAGCTCAGAGAGAGCACAGAGAGAAAGAGAGAGAGAGCAGGGAGAGAGAGAGCCCAGAGAGAGCACAGAGAGAAAGAGAGAGGGAGCAGGGAGAGAGAGAGCAGGGAGAGAGAGAAAGAGGAAAAGGGGCAGGTTTCATGGCTCGGGGCGTGAGCGGATGACTGATCAGCTTAATTAAACTAATACCAAAGACTATGAACACTATCCATCCCTCTCTCTCCTTCTTCTCTGTAATACCAGACTATGTAGACTGTCTCTCTCTCTTCTTCTTCTCTGTAATACCAGACTATGTAGACTGTCTCTCTCTCCTTCTTCTCTATAATACCAGACTATGTAGACTGTCCCTCTCTCTCCTTCTTCTCTATAATACCAGACTATGTAGACTGTCTCTCTCTCCTTCTTCTCTGTAATACCAGACTATGTAGACTGTCTCTCTCTCCTTCTTCTCTGTAATACCAGACTATGTAGACTGTCTCTCTCTCTCCTTCTTCTCTATAATACCAGACTATGTAGACTGTCCCTCTCTCTCCTTCTTCTCTGTAATACCAGACTATGTAGACTGTCTCTCTCTCTCTCTCCTTCTTCTCTGTAATACCAGACTATGTAGACTGTCCCTCTCTCTCTCCTTCTTCTCTGTAATACATGACTATGTAGACTGTCCCTCTCTCTCCTTCTTCTCTGTAATACCAGACTATGTAGACTGTCCCTCTCTCTCCTTCTTCTCTATAATACCAGACTATGTAGACTCTCTCTCTCTCTCCTTCTTCTCTGTAATACCAGACTATGTAGACTGTCCCTCTCTCTCCTTCTTCTCTATAATACCAGACTATGTAGACTCTCTCTCTCTCTCCTTCTTCTCTGTAATACCAGACTATGTAGACTGTCCCTCTCTCTCCTTCTTCTCTGTAATACCAGACTATGTAGACTGTCCCTCTCTCTCCTTCTTCTCTGTAATACCAGACTATGTAGACTCTCTCTCTCTCTCCTTCTTCTCTGTAATACCAGACTATGTAGACTGTCCCTCTCTCTCCTTCTTCTCTGTAACACCAGACTATGTAGAATGTCCCTCTCTCTCTCCTTCTTCTCTGTAATACCAGACTATGTAGACTGTCCCTCTCTCTCTCCTTCTTCTCTGTAATACCAGACTATGTAGACTGTCCCTCTCTCTCCTTCTTCTCTGTAATACCAGACTATGTAGACTGTCCCTCTCTCTCTCCTTCTTCTCTGTAATACCAGACTATGTAGACTGTCCCTCTCTCTCTCCTTCTTCTCTGTAATACCAGACTATGTAGACTGTCTCTCTCTCTCCTTCTTCTCTATAATACCAGACTATGTAGACTGTCCCTCTCTCGCTCCTTCTTCTCTGTAATACCAGACTATGTAGACTGTCCCTCTCTCTCTCCTTCTTCTCTGTAATACCAGACTATGTAGACTGTCTCTCTCTCCTTCTTCTCTGTAATACCAGACTATGTAGACTGTCCATCCCTCTCTCTCCTTCTTCTCTGTAATACCAGACTATGTAGACTGTCTCTCTCTCTCCTTCTTCTCTGTAATACCAGACTATGTAGACTGTCTCTCTCTCTCTCCTTCTTCTCTGTAATACCAGACTATGTAGACTGTCTCTCTCTCTCTGCTTCTTCTCTATAATACCAGACTATGTAGACTGTCTCTCTCTCTCCTTCTTCTCTGTAATACCAGACTATGTACACTGTCTCTCTCTCTCTCCTTCTTCTCTATAATACCAGACTATGTAGACTGTCTCTCTCTCTCCTTCTTCTCTATAATACCAGACTATGTAGACTGTCTCTCTCTCTCTCCTTCTTCTCTATAATACCAGACTATGTAGACTGTCTCTCTCTCTTTCTCCTTCTTCTCTGTAATACCAGACTATGTAGACTGTCTCTCTCTCTCCTTCTTCTCTATAATACCAGACTATGTAGACTGTCCATCCCTCTCTCTCCTTCTTCTCTATAATACCAGACTATGTAGACTGTCCATCCCTCTCTCTCTTCTTCTCTGTAATACCAGACTATGTAGACTGTCCATCTCTCTCTTTCTCCTTCTTCTCTGTAATACCAGACTATGTAGACTGTCTCTCTCTCTCCTTCTTCTCTATAATACCAGACTATGTAGACTGTCCCTCTCTCTCCTTCTTCTCTATAATACCATTCTATGTAGACTGTCCATCCCTCTCTCTCCTTCTTCTCTATAATACCAGACTATGTAGACTGTCCATCCCTCTCTCTCCTTCTTCTCTATAATACCAGACTATGTAGACTGTCCCTCTCTCTCCTTCTTCTCTATAATACCAGACTATGTAGACTGTCCATCCCTCTCTCTCTTCTTCTCTATAATACCAGACTATGTAGACTGTCCATCCCTCTCTCTCCTTCTTCTCTATAATACCAGACTATGTAGACTGTCCATCCCTCTCTCTCCTTCTTCTCTATAATACCAGACTATGTAGACTGTCCCTCTCTCTCCTTCTTCTCTGTAATACCAGACTATGTAGACTGTCTCTCTCTCTCTCCTTCTTCTCTATAATACCAGACTATGTAGACTGTCTCTCTCTCTCCTTCTTCTCTATAATACCAGACTATGTAGACTGTCTCTCTCTCTCTCCTTCTTCTCTATAATACCAGACTATGTAGACTGTCTCTCTCTCTTTCTCCTTCTTCTCTGTAATACCAGACTATGTAGACTGTCTCTCTCTCTCCTTCTTCTCTATAATACCAGACTATGTAGACTGTCCATCCCTCTCTCTCCTTCTTCTCTATAATACCAGACTATGTAGACTGTCCATCCCTCTCTCTCTTCTTCTCTGTAATACCAGACTATGTAGACTGTCCATCTCTCTCTTTCTCCTTCTTCTCTGTAATACCAGACTATGTAGACTGTCTCTCTCTCTCCTTCTTCTCTATAATACCAGACTATGTAGACTGTCCCTCTCTCTCCTTCTTCTCTATAATACCATTCTATGTAGACTGTCCATCCCTCTCTCTCCTCCTTCTCTATAATACCAGACTATGTAGACTGTCCATCCCTCTCTCTCCTTCTTCTCTGTAACACCAGACTATGTAGACTGTCCATCCCTCTCTCTCCTTCTTCTCTATAATACCAGACTATGTAGACTGTCTCTCTCTCCTTCTTCTCTATAATACCAGACTATGTAGACTGTCCATCCCTCTCTCTCTTCTTCTCTATAATACCAGACTATGTAGACTGTCCATCCCTCTCTCTCCTTCTTCTCTGTAATACCAGACTATGTAGACTGTCTCTCTCTCTCCTTCTTCTCTGTAATACCAGACTATGTAGACTGTCCCTCTCTCTCCTTCTTCTCTATAATACCAGACTATGTAGACTGTCCATCTCTCTCTCCTTCTTCTCTATAATACCAGACTATGTAGACTGTCTCTCTCTCTCCTTCTTCTCTGTAATACCAGACTATGTAGACTGTCCCTCTCTCTCCTTCTTCTCTGTAATACCAGACTATGTAGACTGTCTCTCTCTCTCCTTCTTCTCTGTAATACCAGACTATGTAGACTGTCCCTCTCTCTCTCTCCTTCTTCTCTGTAATACCAGACTATGTAGACTGTCCATCCCTCTCTCTCCTTCTTCTCTGTAATACCAGACTATGTAGACTGTCCCTCTCTCTCCTTCTTCTCTGTAACACTAGATTATGTAGACTGTCCCTCTCTCTCTCTCCTTCTTCTCTGTAACACCAGATTATGTAGACTGTCCCTCTCTCTCTCTCCTTCTTCTCTGTAACACCAGATTATGTAGACTGTCCCTCTCTCTCTCTCCTTCTTCTCTGTAATACCAGATTATGTAGACTGTCCCTCTCTCTCTCTCCTTCTTCTCTGTAACACCAGATTATGTAGACTGTCCCTCTCTCTCTCTCCTTCTTCTCTGTAACACCAGATTATGTAGACTGTCCCTCTCTCTCTCTCCTTCTTCTCTGTAACACCAGACTATGTAGACTGTCCCTCTCTCTCTCTCCTTCTTCTCTGTAATACCAGACTATGTAGACTGTCTCTCTCTCTCCTTCTTCTCTGTAATACCAGACTATGTAGACTGTCCCTCTCTCTCTCTCCTTCTTCTCTGTAATACCAGACTATGTAGACTGTCCATCCCTCTCTCTCCTTCTTCTCTGTAATACCAGACTATGTAGACTGTCCCTCTCTCTCCTTCTTCTCTGTAACACCAGATTATGTAGACTGTCCCTCTCTCTCTCTCCTTCTTCTCTGTAATACCAGACTATGTAGACTGTCTCTCTCTCTCCTTCTTCTCTATAATACCAGACTATGTAGACTGTCCATCCCTCTCCTTCTTCTCTGTAATACCAGACTATGTAGACTGTCCATCCCTCTCCTTCTTCTCTATAATACCAGACTATGTAGACTGTCCCTCTCTCTCCTTCTTCTCTGTAATACCAGACTATGTAGACTGTCCCTCTCTCTCTCCTTCTTCTCTGTAATACCAGACTATGTAGACTGTCTCTCTCTCTCTCTCCTTCTTCTCTGTAATACCAGACTATGTAGACTGTCTCTCTCTCTCCTTCTTCTCTGTAATACCAGACTATGTAGACTGTCTCTCTCTCTCTCCTTCTTCTCTGTAATACCAGACTATGTAGACTGTCCATCCCTCTCTCTCCTATGAGCTCTCCTTCTCTCGCTCCTTCTCTTATCCATTCGGTCTCTTCCTTGCTTTCCTATGAGCTGTGTGATGCTCTCGTTCTTCCCCTTTCTCTTTCTTGTCTGTGAGGGATTCATTTTTTATATCTGGATATACTGAGAGTTCAAAATGAAACTCAATGTCAATAAATCTTGATTAGCATTGTTGAGTCCAAAGAAACCGTATTGGTAAACCTGCAGCTAGCATAGCATCAACCATAGTGGTAGACCTGCAGCTATCATAGCATCAACCATAGTGGTAGACCTGCAGCTAGCATAGAATAACCATAATGGTAAACCTGCAGTTAGCATAGCATCAACCGTATTGGTAGACCTGCAGCTATCATAGCATCAACCATATTGGTAGACCTTCAGCTAGCATAGCATCAACCATATTGGTAGACCTACAGCTAGCATAGCATCAAGCATAGTGGTAGACCTGCAGCTAGCATAGCATCAACCAGAGTGGTAGATCTACAGCTAGCATAGCATCAACCAGAGTGGTAGATCTACAGCTAGCATAGCATCAACCAGAGAGGTAGATCTACAGCTAGCATAGCATCAACCAGAGAGGTAGACCTGCAGCTAGCATAACATCAACCAGACAGGGAGACCTGCAGCTAGCATAACATCAACCATATTGGTAGACCTGCAGCTAGCATAACATCAACTATATTGGTAGACCTGCAGCTAGCATAACATCAACCATATTGGTAGACCTGCAGCTAGCATAACATAAACCAGACAGGGAGACCTGCAGCTAGCATAACATCAACCATATTGGTAGACCTGCAGCTAGCATAACATCAACCATATTGGTAGACCTGCAGCTAGCATAACATCAACCATATTGGTAGACCTGCAGCTAGCATAACATCAACCAGACAGGGAGACCTGCAGCTAGCATAACATCAACCATATTGGTAGACCTGCAGCTAGCATAAAATCAACCATATTGGTAGACCTGCAGCTAGCATAACATCAACCATATTGGTAGACCTGCAGCTAGCATAACATCAACCATATTGGTAGACCTGCAGCTAGCATAACATCAACCATATTGGTAGACCTGCAGCTAGCATAACATCAACCCATTCTCTCTCTCTTTGTAGATGTTTTTTCTGGTGACCATGACCGCTACATGACCAGGACCGTTGAGGGGAGGCGGTGGTCGGACAGCCCGGTCCTGGTGTACCGTCACGTGGACCAAGATGGCCAGGAGAGGACCCTGGGTCTGGAGACACCCGGGTGGCAGCGTGGCGGGGACAGAGACAGTCTCCATGCCTTGGTTAACACCCTCAATGCCCAGCACCAGGCCAGACTGGACAGCTTCAGGTAAAGAGAGATGCTTGAAACCAACACAGTCCATCACATAAACAAAAAAACAAAAAAAGGGGTCCGGCACTCAACTGACAGCCGCAGCTGTAGTGAGGATGTTGAGTTTGAGATGCAAGACACATTCACAGAAAGGGACACAATGAAGAATTATTGCACCCAATTGAACTTTAGTTTAATATTATTTTAAAACCAACTCTCTTTGTTGTCTTGTATCTCATGTTATTGTATGTAATACTGCGATTCAGGTTTTACCTGCCGTAGTACACATGACATTAAACTAATTAGATGTGTCCACAGTACACACTGATCATACAGAATGTTTCAGCAGGGACATGACCAGAGTGGACAGCCTCCTCACCCAGTCCTCCCAGACCCATGCCCGGCTGGCTAAGCTGATGCCCGCTGCCCTGCTGGAGTCCCGGTTCCGCCAGGCGCCCCGTGGGCACGGAGCCGTCAGCCTGCTGGCACAGCCGGAGCAGGAGGTACGGGTGGAGAATGCTCCAGTCTCAGCACGCTATATCGTCACCGTGGTGAGTGGAGTGTAGATATATCCCACTTACACTCTGGATGTATAGATGGGTCATTCCACCAGTGCCTTTGAGATGTGTAACTTGGTCAAAAAAAACAAAAAAAAACCATTTGATTTCAATCTAATCTAATTTCAACCTAATTTCAACATTCTATCATAAAGAGATGTTCAACTTAATAAAATCATGTTTTCCCATTTCAAACGGTTAAATAAAAATGCCTGTTAAGTGCCAAATAAAGAAATAGGGTTTGACAGTAACGGGGTTGACCATAACAGGGTTGAGTGTAACAGGGTTGACCTCAACAGGGTTGACCATAACAGGGTTGACCTCAACAGGGTTGACCGTAACATTGTTGACCGTAACAGGGTTGACTGTAACATGATTGACAGTAACAGGGTTGACTGTAACAGGGTTGACTGTAACAGGGTTGACCGTAACAGGGTTGACCGTAACAGGGTTGACCGTAACAGGGTTGACCGTAACAGGGTTGACCGTAACAGGGTTGACCGTAACAGGGTTGACCGTAACAGGGTTGACCGTAACATGGTTGACTGTAACGGGATTGACCGTAACAGGGCTGACCTTCACAGGGTTGACCGTAACGGGGTTGACCGTAACAGGGTTGACAGTAACATGATTGACAGTAACAGGGTTGACTGTAACAGGGTTGACAGTAACAGGGTTGACCGTAACAGGGTTGACCGTAACAGGGTCTTCAGCCATAAATCCCCTGATGACAGGAGAAATGGGTTTAAGTGGGTTAAAGTCTTCCTGGAAGTCACAGAGGGACATGTCAAAATGCTGAATATTAGCACTTTAGCATGTCTTTATTCATATAAAAAAAACTATTGATTTATTGAATTCTCCATGTAGTCTTTAAATGGCACTCAGACACCCATACATACCCCACAAGACAAAACTCTATATTTCTGCACAATTTCTTCTTAGAACATCAAAAAGGCACTCATTTCATGGAATGACCCAGATAATGATGATGTTGGATGACTGCGATTTTATGGATTTTCCCTTTGGTATCTTGAACCAGTGGAATCAGGAGACTTTGGTTACAAACAATCATGAATATATGAACTACTGTGAGCCCAACACTCTGGGTGTCTGTCTGAACTACTGTGAGCCCAACACTCTGGGTGTCTGTCTGAACTACTGTGAGCCCAACACTCTGGGTGTCTGTCTGAACTACTGTGAGCCCAACACTCTGGGTGTCTGTCTGAACTACTGTGAGCCCAACACTCTGGGTGTCTGTCTGAACTACTGTGAGCCCAACACTCTGGGTGTCTGTCTGAACTACTGTGAGCCCAACACTCTGGGTGTCTGTCTGAACTACTGTGAGCCCAACACTCTGGGTGTCTGTCTGAACTACTGTGAGCCCAACACTCTGGGTGTCTGTCTGAACTACTGTGAGCCCAACACTCTGGGTGTTGACTGTTCAGAGTGAGGGTGGAGGATGGGGGAAGAGGCCCAGGTTGAAGCCATTGTTCCTCAGGGTAGGTGAGGCCTGGCTGGGGCCAGATGGCCCTGATGTCCCCCTCTCTGTGATGGATGAGAAAGACCATCTGCTATTATAACAGGCAGGCCTTCAGAAGGAATGTGTGTGTCTGTGTGTTAGTTTGTATGTGTGTATGTGTGTTGGTGTGTTAGAGTGTGTCTGTGTGTTAGTGTGTCTGTGTGTTAGTGTGTTTGTGTGTTAGTGTGTGTGTGTGTCTGTCCCCTCACAGTCTCTGTTGTCCAATGAGATGTTGTTTCATACATTTTTTTAAGGGAATCTTGCTGTTTTCTTGAGTAATTTGAGGTGAAAGGGAGTTCCATGTGATCATGGCTCTGTATAACACTGTGTGTTGCAGTGAATTCATTTTGGACTTGGGGGCTGTGAAGAGACCCCTGGTGGAATTTCTTGTGGGTGTCTGAAGAGACCCCTGGTGGAATGTCTTGTGGGTGTCTGAAGAGACCCTGGTGGAATGTCTTGTGGGTGTCTGAAGAGACCCCTGGTGGAATGTCTTGTGGGTGTCTGAAGAGACCCTGGTGGAATGTCTTGTGGGTGTCTGAAGAGACCCTGGTGGAATGTCTTGTGGGTGTCTGAAGAGACCCTGGTGGAATGTCTTGTGGGTGTCTGAAGAGACCCTGGTGGAATGTCTTGTGTGTATCTGAAGAGACCCTGGTGGAATGTCTTGTGTGTATCTGAAGAGACCCTGGTGGAATGTCTTGTGGGTGTCTGAAGAGACCCTGGTGGAATGTCCTGTGTGTATCCGAAGAGACCCCTGGTGGAATGTCTTGTGTGTGTCCGAGCTGAATGTTATTTGATTACGCAGACAATCTGGAATTTTCATCACGGTAATATTTCTCCTAACAACTAGAAGAGAAGCAGTTCATCTCTTGTCAACCATCAACCAGGAAAGACTGGCATCCATGTTGTTGATGTTAGTTTTGTATGTGGAGTTAAGGGCAAGGCTTCTCTGTTTTGAACCAGCTGCAGGTTTACTAGATCTGTCTTTGCTGGCACCTGACCCTATTACCGGACAGTAATCAAGATGGGACAAGACCAGAGTCTGAAAACATTTTTTTTTATAACAGACATACCCCTCCCCATCTTCACAACAACTTTCTCAATATGACACGACCGTAATAATTGACCATCCAGTGTTATACCTAGGAGTTAAACTTCCTCAACTTTCTCAATGGGGCACAACCTTTATACACAACTCCAGTTGAGGTTTATGTCTTAGAAAATGTTTTGAACAATGATTTTAGTTTTAGATGTATTTAGTTTTATTATCAATCAGCTATTCAGATACTGACTGTAACTCCATTTTTAGAATTTCAGTGAGCTCACTGGCTTTGTAGAGTGTGGAATCATCCGTATACATAGTTATTCTAGCTTCGTGTGAGACCGGTGGCAAATTATTTGTAAAAAATAGAGAAGAGTAACGGACCAAGACAACAGCCCTGAGGGACACCGCAAAGTTCATATCTGATGTTAGAGAAGCTTCCATTGAAGAACACTCACTGGATTCTATTGGATAAATAACTCTCCAACCATGTGATGGCAGGTGATGTAAAGCCATAGCAAGTGAGTTTATTCAATAACAATTTATGATCAATAAAATCCAAAGGCTGCACTGAAATCTAACAATGCAGCTCCAACTATCATCTTATTATCCATGTATTTTAACCAATCATCAGTCATCTGAGTGCAGTGCAGTACATGTTGAGTGATTTATGGCAATTTAGCTAGCTAGCTTGCAGTTGCTAGTTAATTTGTCCTATTTAGCTAGCTTGCTATTGCTAGCTAATTTGTCCTGGGATATAAACGTGAGTTGTTATTTTACCTGAAATGCACAAGGTCCTCTACTCCGAACAATTAATCCAAAGATAAAACGGTCAACAGAATCCTTTCTAGTCATCTCTCCTCCTTCCAAGCTTTTTCTTCTTTGGACTTTATATGGCGATTGGCGTCCAACTTTCATAGTTACCACGACGACCGACCGAACTCAGTTCATCTTTCAATCACCCACGTGGGTATAACCAATGAGGAGATGGCATGTGGGTATCTGCTTCTATAAACCAATCAGGAGATGGGAGAGGCAGGACTTGCACCGCGTTCAGCGTCACAAATAGAACTGACTTCTATTTTAGCGCTTGGCAACGCAGACGCTCGGTGACGCGAGTGGTGTGGTCAGCATGTAACTTGATCAAATTCAAAACAGCAATCCTTCTCTTTCATTATTAGATATATAATACAAAAAGATGATGGTTCAATTAGCTTGTTGGTGTGAGTGTGAGTGTAAGTGTGTGTGTGTGTGTGTGTGTGTGTGTGTGTGTGTGTGTGTGTGTGTGTGTGTGTGTGTGTGTGTGTGTGTGTGTGTGTGTGTGTGTGTGTGTACAGACAGTCAGACAGTCAGTCAGAAAGCCAGCCTGCAGACAGGCAGGCAGGCAGGCAGATAGACAGGCAGACAGGGCTGGTACATGGTGATGTGATGATGTCGCCTACCTGGCTGCTAGAGGAGATGGCAGAAATGCAATGATTGAACAAACATTATTTCCCAGAAGTGTTATGAGCCTCTTGGAATGATAAGCAGAAGAAGATATTCTATATGTGTTCTTTCCTATAGATTATATTTGTGTTCTCTCCTATAGATTCTATATGTGTTCTCTCCTATAGATTCTATATGTGTTCTCTCCAATAGATTCTATATGTGTTCTCTCCTATAGATTCTATATGTGTTCTCTCCTATAGATTCTATATGTGTTCTCTCCTATAGATTCTATATGTGTTCTCTCATATAGATTCTATATGTGTTCTCTCCTATAGATTCTATATATGTTCTCTCCTATAGATTCTATATGTTTCCATCCTATATATTCTATATGTGTTCTCTCCTATAGATTCTATATGTCTGATATCATGGTTAATGTGGTGTTGATACCTTTACTTCAACAACGGGTCGTTACGTAACATTAACGATTAGATAAGTTGCTTTGACCTTCACTTTCACATTGAGATTCTCTTACAGCGCCAGCTGAACCCCACCAGACACACGCACGCACGCACACACACGCACGCACGCACGCACGCACGCGCGCGCGCGCACACACACACACACACACACACACACACACACACACACACACACACACACACACACACCCTCAGGAGACAACGGGCTGCTTTGTCATGTTATTTTCCACCGGTGTATTGTGTTCTAACTAGAGAGAGAGGCGTCTGCTGTCAGAACATTACTGGGAAAACATCTTTATCTACAAGAGAACAGAGACACTCTGTCTGTCTGTCTGTCTGTCTGTCTGTCTGTCTGTCTGTCTGTCTGTCTGTCTGAGTTTTGGAGGTGGACAAACCCTAGTTGTATTTGGATAAAGCTGTATTCCTCCAACACCATCCCCTGGCTAGCCGCAGTCCCCTGGCTAGCCGTAGTCCCCTGGCTAGCCGTAGTCCCCTGGCTAGTTGTAGTCCCCTGGCTAGCCGTAGTCCCCTGGCTAGCCGTAGTCCCCTGGCTAGTTGTAGTCCCCTGGCTAGCCGTAGTCCCCTGGCTAGTTGTAGTCCCCTTGGCTAGCCGTAGTCCCCTGGCTAGCCGTAGTCCCCTGGCTAGTTGTAGTCCCCTGGCTAGCCGTAGTCCCCTGGCTAGCCGTAGTCCCCTGGCTAGCCGTAGTCCCCTGGCTAGTTGTAGTCCCCTGGCTAGTTGTAGTCCCCTGGCTAGTTGTAGTCCCCTGGCTAGCCGTAGTCCCCTGGCTAGCCGTAGTCCCCTGGCTAGTTGTAGTCCCCTGGCTAGCCGTAGTCCCCTGGCTAGCCGTAGTCCCCTGGCTAGTTGTAGTCCCCTGGCTAGCCGTAGTCCCCTGGCTAGTTGTAGTCCCCTGGCTAGCCGTAGTCCCCTGGCTAGTTGTAGTCCCCTGGCTAGCAGTAGTCCCCTGGCTAGCCATAGTCCCCTGGCTAGTTGTAGTCCCCTGGCTAGTTGTAGTCCCCTGGCTAGCCGTAGTCCCCTGGCTAGTTGTAGTCCCCTGGCTAGTTGTAGTCCCCTGGCTAGTTGTAGTCCCCTGGCTAGCCGTAGTCCCCTGGCTAGTTGTAGTCCCCTGGCTAGTTGTAGTCCCCTGGCTAGTTGTAGTCCCCTGGCTAGCCGTAGTCCCCTGGCTAGCCATAGTCCCCTGGCTAGTTGTAGTCCCCTGGCTAGTTGTAGTCCCCTGGCTAGTTGTAGTCCCCTGGCTAGTTGTAGTCCCCTGGCTAGCCATAGTCCCCTGGCTAGTTGTAGTCCCCTGGCTAGTTGTAGTCCCCTGGCTAGTTGTAGTCCCCTGGCTAGCCGTAGTCCCCTGGCTAGTTGTAGTCCCCTGGCTAGCCGTAGTCCCCTGGCTAGTTGTAGTCCCCTGGCTAGTTGTAGTCCCCTGGCTAGTTGTAGTCCCCTGGCTAGCCGTAGTCCCCTGGCTAGCCGTAGTCCCCTGGCTAGCCGTAGCTCCCAGACCATTATGCTAATGCACCTGCTGAAAGGTTTATGGACGACACAGAACCCTACTTCTCCACTGGAGAATTCAAGTCTGATTCCTAAATGGCACAATATTCCCTCTATAGTGCACTACAGAGCCATATGGGCCCTGTTCAAAATGAGTGCACTATGTAAGGAATAGGCTGCCATTTGGGATGCATCCTTAAAATCAATCACTTAACTGGCTCAGTGGTCCCTTCAGCACTCTGTCTGTAGACCGACCAGAATCCTCTGATTTAACAACTGATCTCAAGAGAAAGGAGGGAGGGAGGGAGGGCAATAGAGAGAGAGAAACAGACAGACAGGCAGAGTGAGAGAGATATATATAGAGAGGGGAGGAAGACCAGAGAGAGAGAGGGGAGAGGGCAGAGAGAGAGAGAGATTGGGGGGACTCCTATGGGCTATTAAATACACATCACTACACTTACAGGGA